>NW_024070200.1:62303746-62549761 GCF_014754425.2 Oryx dammah | reverse complement strand
AGGAAGAGCTAAGTTATGCTGAGGAAGATGCATAGTCATGGTGAGGAGGTGCTGAGTCATGATCAGGAAGTGCTGCGTCATTGAACATGCTGAGTCGTGGTCAGGAAGAGCTAAGTTACGCTGAGGAAGATGCATAGTCACGGTGAGGAGGTGCTGAGTCATGATCAGAAATAGCTTAGTCATTGTCATGAAGGACATGGTAAAGAACTGTGTCATGGTTCGTAAAGCACTGAGTCATGGTCAGAAAGGACTCAGTTGTGCTTAGGACATGTTACTGACCCAGTCCAGGCCATTACAGAAAGACTGCTGGTTGGTATACACAGCATTTTTCCCCCCTCTGGATGGTTGCATTTGCCTACTTCCTGTCATGAGGGGTGGCCAAGTGACTGCTTTGTCCAGTGGAATGGAAGTAGAAGTGATAGGTACTATTTTCAGACTTGTCCCCTACAAACATCCTGTGAAATGATCGTGAGGCTCTTTCTCTATTGGTTGACTTTCTAAGGTTCACCCAGGAGCTAACATCCTTGAACCTTGAAACGGTAGATGTTATGTGAGTGAGAGGTAAAGCATCTGAAGACACTGAAATGTGCAACAGCACTTATCTCCAATGATCAGAAATGCTGAAGGCTGAGTTGAATATGAGTCCCTGCTCTTGAGGGACTTTAAGATCTCAAAGTAGGCTTCCCTGGTAGCTCAGCTGGTAAAGAATCTGCCTGCAATGCAGGAGACCTGGTTTGATTCCTGGGTTGAGACGATCCCCTGAGAAGGGATGGACTACCCACTGCAGTATTCTTGGGCTTCCCTGGTGGCTCAGATGGTAAAGAATCCGCCTGCAAAATGGGAGACCTGGGTTTGATTCCTGGGTTGGGAAGATTCCCCTGGAAGAGGACATGGCAACCCACTCCAGTATTCTTGTCTGGAGAATCCTATGGACAGAGGCACCTGGTGGGCTACAGTCCATGGGGTCGCAAAGAGTCGGACACAACTGAGCGACTGAACTGAACTGAACTGAATGGTGTGTGAAGACTATGTAAAGCAAGGTTTGTTACATAGAGTCCTCTGGTGCCATCTCTGGGCTGATAAGGGTGTAGGGTTATCTCCAGTAATTAACTTCTGTAGAGAGGGCTTTGGGGACCCATTTACAAACTTATATCCTGCTTTTAGGGAAATGAAGGGAGGGCAGAAATTTTTTTTTTTTTTTTGTATCTGTATCTTCTCAGTTGCCTTCAGCTCAAAATAATCCTTAAGCCAAAGTGGCACATTTTGGGGTGGCATATTCTGCAACTCTTTAGACTCAACTGGAATCTTCAGGGAAATCCCTTCCATTGTTGAAAGGTTTTAGGGCAGTGGAGAGGAAAGAGGCCTGACAACTGCTGCTCCTTGAGCAGAGTGCTGAGGACAGGAAGCTCTTGGTCCTGCACAGGTCTGCACAGATGTGGTCTAGATGCAGGCCGACACCTTCCTGGCCATGTTCTGGCTTTGCTATGATTGAGATCCCCACTGTCAGCTTTAACCTGGAGACAACTGTCATTGACCGGAGGGGGCTGATCCTGAGGGTGGATCTTATTTTCCCAGATGGTTTCCTGTCTCCCTGTGGGAGGGTTGGAAGACTGATGGAGCTCGGGTTTGACTTCTTTCAAGTCGACTACATGAGGGCAATGTGTCCGTGCCTGCCCTCTTCCTCCTGCACCAGTCTTTCCTCCTGCGTGGCCATTGTTCCCACAGGAAAGCCAAGGAATCTCGTAGCTCAGTGGGTGTCCACACGTGGACAAGGTGCCGCCTCCGTGGTTCCAGGGCATGTCTGTAGGCTCCCTCCTTCAGTGTGGAGAGGCCCCCTTCTCCACTTGCTTCCATGAGGAGTGGCCTCTTGTTGTTCCTCATGCTCCTTACATGTCCTGTTGGTCAAGACGTCATCTTCCTCAGCCCAGGCTGCTGTAATGAAAGCCACAGAAGGGAGGCTTCAACAACAGACGTTTATTTCTGTTATTTCTGGGGCCAGGAAGTCCTAGATCGAGGTGCCAGCCAACTTGGTGTCTGTGAAGGACCCTCTCCCCGGCGTGCAGACGACTGCCGTATCCTCACTTAGCGGGGCTAACCCCATGGTGCATGTAAGTCAGTTTAGTTCCTAGTACTATCTCATTTGGAGGTGAGGGCTTCAACAAATGAATTTGGGGGACACAAACATGCAGTCCACAGTGGGCATCAATGCAGCGTAGTGTCTCTCAGGCCTGGGGATGGTGCCAAGATCCCAGTCTTCTTTGAGCTTAGCCTCAGAAAGTTGGAGCGCTTGGCTTTCAGCAGAGCCTTCTGCCATGCCCTCCTTGTTCTCTGCTTGGCAGACAGCGCCGGTACTGTTCTCTGTCCCGACACTCTGGGTGGCGGTGGAGGTGACGCTGAGAGCAGTTCCCACTTCTTCAGAACTTCAGTCTCAGATGCTTCTTGTTTTTAATTCATGTAATCTTTCTAATTCCATGAGGAAGCCCTGCTGTAATCCCCATCTCATATGTAGGGAAACAGGTACAGAAAGTAATTTCCCAGAAGCCTCGTAGCTTGTAGGAGGTAGGACCAAGATTTAACCCTGGACAGTTCAGTTCGATCTTCTGTTTTCTTAACTGTGCTTTTCTCCTAAGTGTATCTTGCCCTTTAAATAACCTTCTAAAAGAGGTAGGATTCCTGTTAACAGATGGGGAAACCAAGGCTCCAAAAGGATATATTTCTTGTCGGAAATTATACTGTTAATGATGACAGCTGGCCTTAAATTCACTCAATGTAAAGTCTGAGGATTTGACTCCCACACCTCCTCCTCCCAGATCTCTGCCCATTCATTTTTCTGCAAGTAGATACTGCCCATTATTATTTTTACTCAGTATTTTCTTTTCATTGTCTTTGTCATGTGTATTATTTACAGAATGGACCTCTGTCCTCTAACATCTTGATTTTTCAGCATTCATATTTGTTAAGTGTTCTCGGAGAACCTACTGTCTGCCAAGCACTGCTCCAGCCCTGAGGAAGCTTGATGTACAAAGTAAAGAGCCCTGTTTTTGTGGAACTGACATTTTCGTGGAGGGAATGAATATGTATAATCAGTAAGGAGACTTCAGAATCAGAATAAAGTGATAAAGTGGAAAAATAAAGCAGAGAAGGAAGATAGGAAGCTGATGGACCAGGACTCTGAGAAGGTGATTTGGAAGTTAGGTTCTCCACCTGTAATGACTTTGGCAGGCCAGAACTTCTGGAAGTGCTGAGATTCACTCTGTTGTCACTATGAATCTCTAAAAGCCAAGAAAGGGTCCTCAGGGTGAGCAGCGAGAGCAGACAGCGGTCCCCCAGCGGGAACGAGTCGGGTGTCCCCGGGGCCTCCCATGCAGACTCTAGCTCTGCTCTTCAGCCGTGGTCAGACCACTCACTCGGCCTTGGGCATGTCCTTTAGTAAACTCACCAGTCCTCAGTGTCCCTCTTTGTGCAAGCTATCAACCCCCCGTGCTGCGGGCCTGCACTGAGAAAATGCCTGTGGAAACTGTGATGCACGGTGACCGCTCTGTGCATCTTGTCTCTGCTTCCTTTCAGTGGCCAGAGGACTTCATGCCCAGCCACCCCGCTCCTGCCACCACGTGGGTCTTCTGGGAAGGGCACTGGGCTGGGGCTTCAGCAGCAGTTTGCGGTGAAGGCTCTCCAGGCAGGAGCCTCAGTGTGCACAAAGACAGGCAGCCTGCGGGTATAGGTTGAAGATGAAGGGGCCTGATGTTTATTGAAGGCCTTCCATCTGCCAGATGCTCTGCTGGGACTTTGCTGGAAGGTATAGCTTGCAATTTACAGATGAGAAAACTGAGGCAGAGTTACTCACCCAGAGCTGCAGAGTGAGCAAATGTAGGCTGACCTGAAACCCACCTGATGCCTGTGCTCGAAGGGGTAATGTGACTCCAGGGCAGGGTCATGGAGGCTTGGGGTCTCCAGTTTGCACTGAGTCTGGTGATAACAGGAGCCATTAAGTGAGCTTATCCTTCTCTGTCTGCAGAAAAGAAGAGTGGAATTGGAACTGGGATCCAAGCATCCAACCACAAAGTTCCCTCCAACGACAGAGCCAGGTTTGGCTCAGTTCTTAGAGAAGGAAGCAGGGAGTGTGGATCAGGCAGTTGATATTTTTCTATAATAAAGATTTAAAGAGGGTGCATAAAAACGGTATGGGACTAAGTCAGACTTCTTAAATGAGCATGTATGGGAATCACTTATGGGGATCCTTAGAATGCAGATGGCTGGGCCTTACCCTTAGAGTTTGGATTCTGTGGGTCTGCAGAGGCCTGGATGACTCTGCTGCTTGCTCTGGGGACCACACTTGGACAACCACTGCTTGTGTGACTGGGGCCGGAGTCCCTGATTTCCTTGTTATGATTCGTTAATTAAAAAAACACACAATGACATGAATATAGAGTAGCTCTCTCAATGTTATGGTCATTTTGTTATTACTTGGATAAACATCTTAAATATTTACTTTAGTACAAAAAGCCATGATGATGTGAGTTTCTGAGTTACTTCCCATGTTCTGTTTGAGCTTGTAGAACTCTTTAACAGCTGAGCTTGTAGAACTCTTTTAACAGCTGACCCATGTTAGGGATGGTAATTCAGTCAGTCGCCGGGGACTGTGGACATTGTGATAATTAGGATATTGACCGTCAGCCAAAGAATCAGCCTTGCCCCAAATGTTCTGCCACCTCATCAGATTTTCCATGAGCTCGATGTTGACTGTTAAGAGGGGTAGAGGGAGTGGAGGGCTCCGGCACTTTCCCCTGCCTCGTTCAAATCCCAGCTCTGCTGCTCACTGTGGAACCTTGGGCATCTGTTTGTCCTCTTATGTCAGTTTCGTAATCTGTAAAATGGGACAATAGTAATCCCTGCTTGGGCAGAAGTTGGGAAGAGGAAGTGAGGCATTTATTATGGGTGGAGGGCCTGGAACTCATAACGAATGCTCCTCCGCTGCTGGCCATGGCGATCCTGTTTCAGTGCCCCGTGACCAGCGGGTGCAGAAGAGGCCCCCGGGAGTCCTTGGTGTTGCTGTTTGGGAAAGGAGATGCTGAAAGCCAGTGGTTCTCCGAGGGTGATCCCAGGTCACGGCATCAGCACCTCCTGTGAAAGCACTGGAAATGCGCATTCGCAGCACACCCAAGCCTCTGGGCCACAGAATCTCTGTGTCGCCCTTGTGTTTCGTGAGCTCTCGGGGGATTCCGTGCGCACTCAAGTTTGAGAACCACTGATCAAAGCCTTGGGTATACCAGAGAAGGAGACTTCATTCTCCCTGCTCTGTGTGTGCCTGTGGAGTGTGGGAGGGGGCAAGAGGAACTCTGCTTGCAAGCATGGAGAAGCTAGGTGCCCAGGACCTGCATGAAGGAACTAGCAAGGCAGCGCTGTGGACCCCCGCCGAGCCGTCAGCACTGCTGACCTCCTGCCCCGGCTCCAGGCGAAGCTTTTCTGGCAAATGGAATCTTGGTCGCATCACTGCGGACAGAAGAGACCCTCCCTGAGTATCGTTTCTCCCTTGCATTTCCCACCCCCTGAGCGCCTTTGGCACATGTCTCACTGGGGGGCTGTTCGGATCTTCGTCTTCTCGAATTGCTGGATGGGGCTGCTTTTCCAGCTTTCCCTTTTCCCACAGCATTCCAGGGTTTTCTTCCATGAAAATGATTAGTGGGTTTCTTGTTTTGTTTTTGAAAAGCCAATTCAGTTGAAGTTCCCACTGCTTTTCTCCTGTTTGATTTCGTAACACTGTCCCCTGTACCCCATAGTTACAGAATCAGAGGGGAGCAAGCAGCTGTGCAAGGCTGCGGTGGGGGTGCCTTCAGAGCCCCCCGGAGGGCAGGGGGTGGCCTGCGCTTCCCTCCACCTTGGCTGAGCTGCTGATGAGATGGATGTGTTCCCAGGAAGGCAGGGCAGGGGGAGCGCCCCTGGGGGCTGGCTGTGCAGGCTGCTTGTAGCGGTTCCTCTGCCACAGGGCTCCAGTTGCCAAGATAAACATACATTTTGAGATAAAGTGAAATCCCCCGAGGTCTTCATTTTGGAAAAAGAAATCAATGAGACAGTCTCTGTGTGGAGCCAAGAAGCCCTTCTCTTCCACACCCAGATTTGCTCGGCCCTCACGTGAAGGTGGGAGGGGGCTGAGGGGACAGGTCCAGGAGCAGAAGAGGGGCTCCACTTTTTACCAGGGTGAGCCCCCCCTGCTCATCAGTAGGATGGTGATGAGGCCGCTGCACACCTCCGTGTTGTCAGGATCAAGTGTGTGAACAAATATAAAGTGCTGGGCACAGCCCCTGCCTGCCTAATGAGCAGTGGCGGCTGTGATGTTTCTTAGCCATTTCTAGAAGTTGACTGGCCATTGTGTTTCAGGAGGTGCCTGATACTTCTAACCCACCAGCAGTTCCCACCTGCTCTGCTTTCAGAACGTGTTCTTAATCAGACCTCTTTTAGCCACGCCTGCCGTTCCTTCGGTGGTCCAGGCCTCCATCACCCTCACCTTCTGGGTCTCCCAGCCTCCACAGTGGCTTTCTGAACAGCACGTTCTTAAGTGACAGCCAGAAGATTACTTTCAAACCCAAAGTCTTGTCTTGTGAGCTCCTGCTCACAGTCCTGCAGGGGCCCTAGACCCTGTGGCCCACCGCTCTCCCTCGACCTTACCTCCCACCACTCACAGCGCCACATCACTCGCGCACCGGCCCTGCTGGCCCTGCCCTCTCCTCCCTGACCAATTCCCTCCACCTCAGGGACTCCCTGCCTCTGGGCTTAGCCTGCTCTCCCCAACATCTCCATGCTCCCTCCGCCCCTCCCCTTAGCTCTCTGTTCCAGTAGCATCTCCTCAGAAGCAAAAGCAGCCTCTCCTTTTCCTTCTCACCTGTCACTGCCCAACGCTGCCTGTTTACCTGTGTCCTGCCACCCTCTGCAACAGGAACACAGACCCCATGAAGAAACCCCTGCCCTGTGTCTCCAGCACCAGCGTGTGATGGATGCCCGATGAAGGTTTATTGTGCAACTAGATGAATGAATGAATGAATGAAAACTTTGTTGAGCAAGTGCATTTGTAGTGGTGGTTAGAGAGATGAAGGGCTGCGGTCTCACTGCTGAGGAGTTTTCAGTTCCATTTTTGACTCCAGTTTACCATCTTAACAAAGGATGATCAACATGACTTTCCAGTGGGTTATTCTTCTGTTCTTTTTTGCCCCATTTCATCTGTGCAGTGAACAAAGGGGCTTCAGATTTCACCAATATTTATTGACTATTTAGATATTCCACTTTTCAGAAATCAGATTAGGTGGTGGGCCTCCGGAAATGAAGAACAGCATTCCTCCAGTAGGGTGGTACCTGATGTCACCCTTCTACCTGTGAGACCTTAAGCAGTTGCATAAATGTATGCGGCCTCAAAGATGACTCTTAAAATGTGACTGAAACAGGGTCTGTGCATAAAACTGTTGTGAGATGGAATGAGATAAAGCTGGGGCATGCTGTTGGGCTGATAATGAACGCTGTCTGCTAGCCCGTGTCACCCCCACAACTTGGTGGCAGCACCTGGTCAGGAAGCAGGCTGGGAGGAGTCAGGTGACTTGTTCAGGTTCCTGGAGAGAGGAAGGGCCAGATCTGGTGATTCTGAGTCCGACACATTCTGATAAAGCTCTCCACGGCTGTACAAGTTTTCTCAGAACAAGTAGGGAGGGGTGCAGCCAATGGAACCTCTTGTGTCTCACCGGCATGGTTTTGATTAAGAAGAAAGTGGGTTTACTGAGAGAGTGTATGACTTGATGCTGGTCTAGGAATACCAGAGTATTCGTTCCATATCTGGCACTCTTTTCCTCTCCCCCAGACTTCCAGAGCCATGGATGGTCCACACCCAGGACTTGAATGTCACTTCTGCCTTTGGGGGGATGATGTGTGTTGGGGAGTGGGGAGGTAGCTACAGAGGGGAAGCCAAGCCTCCCACCCTGACTCCACCCTGCAGGCAGGGGTCCCACCTGGAGAGATTGCCCTCCTGTCCTGGGGCTATGCTGGCTCTGATAAGGGAAGTTTACCTTCTGAGATGTGTAATGAAATCTGAAACTGCCTTCTAGCCAGGTATCCAGCCCAACCTGATTTTTCTGCCTATCATTTTCTGAGCATAAATTTCTTCATTACTTTGGCTGAGGGAAGAGAAGTTTTGACTCTTAAAATAATCCAAGTGAGTCTAAGATCTCCTTGATTCATTTTCGTTAATCTGTTACATTCTGGCACAATTATAATTTGTAAGTAAAATGAAGATTCAGAAATTATATGTGGAGACTCAGAAAGGAAGATGATGCCAAAGATTTGTTCTGTGTCTGTGCTCAGCCCAAACTGTGCTCAAAAGAAGAAAAATGATGAGAAATTACTACACATCATTCAAGTCTGTAGGGGATTACTGTAAGATTGCATAATACAATCATGGATCAGTATAAGGCCAGAAAATGTACACACAGAGCTCAGAAGAAAGCAGACAATAGAGGACCCCTTGGATGAGACTTAGTGAGTTCAGGAAAAGCCGGCACCTGACCAGCCAAGTAAGGGATTCCAAATATCTCCAGCCCTGAGGAAGCCTTAGGCATGCCGGGAAATTACTCTCATCACGTGACATCAGCTCTGGAGAAGGCCTTTTAATCCCAGCTAGAGATCTGCTGGTGAAACACTTACAAATAGGGTCCCTTTGATTACAGATGGTCCATGGAGAAGGGAGCCTCAGTAACTGGCCAGGTCTTCTGCTCCCATCCAGGCCAGGCCAGGCCTGTGGATAAGAGGTGCCAGTCATTCCTGTAAGAAGGCAATTATTTTCTGCAGAGTTCCAGTGGCTGCTTTATGAAGTAAGACGCTTAGGCATCCTGGGAAATGTCTTTAATGAAATGAGAATTAGCCAGAGAGTTAGATGTCAGGGTCATTGCCAAGAGGCATTACACTGAAGCTTCAATGAAACTTTCCACTGGGTTATCTGATGGTAAGTAGTTGTGCCTTTGGGATTTTATTATCTTTGATAAATGGCATGAGCTCAGAATTTAAAGCAGTATAGGCCCTAACATAACACAGTGCTAGAAATAATGAGGTACACCATCACTAGATACAAAGCACTTCAATTACCCCATGGAAGTATTTTTCTTAAAGACTGCTTCAGATTACTTCCCCCCAGAATGCTCTCTGATAAGAAGAATTTCCAACTTCAAAATTCCTTTTAGTGCCAACAGAGTTCTCAACACTAGGTGGGTAGAGTCGCTGCAAGCAAGGGCTTTGCTTCTCCCACTAAGATGTGTTTCCATGTGTGTTTGTTTTTAAATCTCTTTTTGTAATTATCTTTCCTAGAAGCGTTATCATTATCTGTGAGGTACCTTCATTTAAACAGTGAAAACTTCTGTTAAAAATCCACTACTTGCCAAGTGGCTAAAACTGACAGAAATGTCAATATCAGTCTCTCCTGTGTTAACCCAGGGGCCAGAGGGCAAGAAAGGTCTGTGGGGGCGGAAGACGGCTTTGTCATAGCAAAGTCAGTCTTGGATAGCAGCCACTCTATCCTGCCAGAGCTGAAGCCCTTGGAGCCCACTGCCTGCCCAGGAGAGGGAGGTGAGTTTCCCAGTGGCAGTGGCTTCTGGTGGCTTTGCCTGATAACCTCATGCCGCTTGGGGGTCACTGTGAGCCTTTTGTCTCAGCCTAGCTCTTGGTCATGGAGCCCAGGTCAGCACCACCTTGAGGCAGCTCTCCTTGCATTTCCTGACTGCTCTTCACGGTAGGCATGTTTGTTTGCTCAGTGGAGGGTGCGCTCTCTCCTATGGCGGGTGGTCAGTGACATTGCCGACACATGACCTTCGAGTGGCTGCCTCTCAGAGGGACATTGTGTGGTTCTGTGTAGTCAGCATGAGTGGACTGTTTGGACTGCAGGCCAGGAGACTGGGGCCTGTCCAGGTTAATGGGGCCAGTCTCGCTGTGCTTCCCAGCCTGGGGAATGTCCTTGCATACACAAGGTCAGTATACCACATGCTTTGCAGAATGAGGGAGGTATACATCTCATGCCACTGAGATGAGAGGGACTGGGCTACACAGCAGGCTATGAGCAGACTCACCAGGCAGGGCTTGCATGGGAAGCATCAGAAAGACGCATACTTCAGGTCAGAGGAGCAGGGCACAATATAAACCAGCAGGCCTGGGGGGCTTGGCCCATGTTCACCTCCTCAGTCCACATTGGCAATAGCTGGGGAGAGGTGTTTGGAAGGAAACTGTGATAGCCTGAAACAGTCTTTCGAGTTCTGTTCTCAAACCTTTGGAGACTTAACACTAGGTTGCCTCTTCATTGCTGGCCAAATAAATGGTACGCCGCTGAGTTGGGGTCTTCAGGGCTAACACACATCTTCCCCTCCCCAACTTAGAGCTAATGGTAGTCATGGCTCCTGCTCAGGAAGAAGTTCACTCAAAAATCACCCATTTCAGCCCCTGAGATTTCACCCAAGAATTATGTAGCTTATCCCTCTGCAGCCATCATGGACAGGGCTGGAGGGGGAGGGCTCCCTCACACGGACAGGTGGTGCTGTGTAGGTGATGAGCCCACCTCGGGGCCCTTGTTCTCCTGCAGGTAGACGTGAAGAGGAGCCAGAGGGGCTAATGAGCATGCCAGTTCCTCCCCGAGACTGCCAGACACACCAGTTACTTACTGATGGAGCCTTACTGTAGCTGAGGTCTGTCCACACAAAATATGAGAAGTACAGAATAGGGTTCTAGAAGAACGCACTGAGTATGGCATCCAGAGTTCCATGCCTTTGCATGCCTTATCTGTTCAGTGGCCTCTTGTCTCTCATGTCAAGACTATCACTTCAGCTGAACCAATGTCCTAGACCTTCAGTTCAGTTCAGTTCAGTCGCTCAGTTATGTCTGACTCTTTGTGACCCCATGGACTGCAGCATGCCAGGCTTTCCTGTCCATCACCAATTCCCAGAGCTTGCTCAAACTCATGTCCTTCGAGTCAGTGATGCCGTCCAACCATTTCATCCTCTGTTGCCCACTTCTCCTCCCGCCTACAGTTTTTCCCAGCATCGGGGTCTTTTCAAATGAGTCACTTCTTCACATCAGGTGGCCAGAGTATTGGAGTTTCAGCTTCAGCATCAGTCCTTCCAACGAATATTCAGGACTGATTTCCTTTAGGATGGACTGGTTGGGTCTCTTTGCAGTCCAAGGGACTCTCAAGAGTCTTCTCCAACACCACAGTTCAAAAGCATCGATTCTTTGGTGTTCAGCTTTCTTTATATTTCAGCTCTCACATCCATGCATGACTACTGGAAAAATCATAGCTTTGACTAGACAGACCTTTTTTGGCAAAGTAATGTCTCTGCTTTTTAACATGCCATCTAGGTTGGTCATAGATTTTCTTCCAAGGAGCAAGCGTCTTTTAATTTTATGACTGCATCACCATCTGCAGTGATTTTGGAGCCCCCAAAATAAAGTCTGTCACTGTTTCCATTGTTTCCCCATCTATTTGCCATGAAATGATGGAACCAGATGCCATGATCTTTGTTTTCTGAATGTTGAGTTTTAAGCCAACTTTTTCACTCTCCTCTTTCACTTTCATCAAGAGGCTCTTTAGTTCTTCACTTTCTGCCATAAGGGTGGTGTCATCTGCATATCTGAGGTTATTGATATTTCTCCCGGCAATCTTGATTCCAGCTTGTGCTTCCTCCAGCCCAGCATTTCTCATGATGTACTCTGCATATAAGTTAAGTAAGCAGGGTGATAATATACAGCCTTGACGTACTCCTTTTCCTATTTGGAACCAGTCTGTTGTTCTATGCCCAGTTCTAACCGTTGCTTCCTGACCTGCATACAGGTTTTCTCAGGAGGCAGGTCAGGTGGTCTGGTATTCCATCTCTTTAAGAATTTTCCACAGTTATGTTGTGATCCACACAGTTAAAGGTTTTGGCATAGTCAGTAAAGCAGAAGTAGATGTTTTTCTGAAACTCTCTTTTTTAATGATCCAACAGATGTAGGCAATTTTATCTCTGGTTCCTCTGCCTTTTCTAAATCCAGCTTGTACATCTAGAAGTTCATGGTTCACGTACTGTTGAAGACTGGCTTGCAGAATTTTGAGCATTACTTTGTTAGCACGTGAGATGAGTGCAATTGCGCAGTAGACCTTGCCTTCCTGCAGAAAGTACTCTATCCACTGTTGCCCTTGAGCCTTTGCCTTTGCTTTGGGCCAGTCCATCTTTCAAAGACCAATTTGTGTATGTACTGATCAGTCATGAATTCAGTAGTGTTTATTAGTCAGATTTGATTATAGTACCCTGGTTATACTGCCCTAGCATATGGTCTATCTTGGAGAATGTTCCATGCACACTTGAAATGAATTTGTATTCTGTTACTTTTGAATGGTATACTCTATAAATATCAGTTAAGTCCCTCTGGTCAAATGTGACATTTAAGGCCAATGTTTCCCTATTGATTTTCTGTCTGAATGATCTGTTAATTGACATAAGTTGTTTGTTAAAGTCCCCTACTATTACTGTGCTCCTGTTGATTTCCCCCTTTATGTCCATTAATATTTGCTTTATATACTTAGGTCCTCTTATATTGGTTGCATATGTAATTGTTATACCTTCCTCTTGGATTGATCCCTTGATCATTATGTAGTATCCTTCTTTGTCTCTTATTGCCATCTTTATTTTGAAGTCTGTCTGATGTTAAGTATTGCTACTCTGGCTTTCTTTTGACTTCCATTTATATGGAATACTTCTTTCTATCCCCTCACTTTTACTATGTGTGTGTCTTTATCTCTGAAGTGAGTCTCTTGTAACAGCATATATGTGGATCTTTTTAAAATATCCATTCAAGCATTCTCTGTCTTTTGATTGGAACATTTAGTCTATTTACATTTAAAGTAATTATTGATATGTATGTTCTTATTGCCATTTTGTTGATTGTTTTGGGGTTGCTTTTATAGTTTGGTTTTTTTTTTTTTTTTGGCTTCTTTTGTTCTTTTCTCTTGTCATTTGATGACTGTCTTTAGTGTTATGTTAGAATTCCTTTTTCTTTTTGTGTGAATATCTGTTTATAGATTTCAGGTTAATTGTACATAATATAGCAATCTGTAGATACAAATGATTGTTTTAAGTTGCTGAACTCTTAATTGCAAATGCATTTTAAAAACCTTGCATTACCCTCTTCACCTTATGAATACTGTGCTTAATATCATATCTTACACCTTCTTTGTGTATTTATTGACTGCTTTCTTGGGTGTAGATGATTTTTACTATTTGTATATTTTAACTTTCCTACTAGCTTTGTGTGTGAAAGATTTCCTACCTTTGTTATATATTTGCCTTTACTGATGAACTTTTTTGTTGTAATTTTCTTGAATCTAGTTGTGGCCTTTTCTTTTTCACCTAGAGAAGTTCCTTTAATGTTTGTTGTAAAGCTGGTTTGGTGGTACGGACTCTCTTAACCTTTGCTAATTTGTGAAGTTTTTAATCTCTCCATCCAATTTGAATGAGAGCCTTGCTGAGTATTCTGGTTGTGGATTTTCTCCTTTTATTACTCTGAATATATTATGCCACTCCCTTCTGACTTGCAGAGTTTCTGCTGAAAAATCAACTGATAGCCTTATGGGAATTCCCTTGTATGTTATCTGTGGGTTTTCTCTTGCTGCTTTTAGTATTCTCTCTTTATCTTTATTTTTTGTCATTTTATTTACTGTGTCTCTTGATATGTTCCTCTTTGGACTGATCCTGTATGGGACTGTGTGCTTCCTGGACTTGGGACTGGTTCCTTTCCCAGGTTAAGGAAGTTTTCAGCTATTATATGTTCAAATATATTCTCAGCCCCTTTCTCTCTTCTTCTTTTGGGACCTCTATAAGGCAAATATTAGTGCACTTTATGTTGTCCCAGGGTCTCTTAAATTTTGTCCTCATTTCTTTTCATTCTTTTTTCTTTTTCCTATCCAGTGGCAGTCACTTCCACTACTTTATCTTCCAGTTTGCTGATCCATTCCTCTGTATCATTTCAGTCAGTTAGTGCAGTTCAGTTGCTCAGTCGTGTCTGACTCTTTGCGACCCTGTGGACTGCAGCATGCCAGGCTTCCCTGTCCATCACACCAATGCCCGGAGCTTGCTCAAATTCATGTCCATTGAGTCACTGATGCCATCCAACCACCTCATCCTCGGTCGTCCCCTTCTCCTCCTGTGTTATTTAGCCGTCTGTTGATTTCTTCCACTGTATTTTTTCATTTCAATTATTATATTCTTAATCTCTGCGTGCTTGTTCTTTGTGTTCTCTGTCTGTTAAAAACTTCTAACTTCTTACTCTGTGCGTCCATTCTTCTTTCAAGTTCTTTGATCATCTTTGCAATCACTGCCCTGAACTCCCTCTTGGGTAGATTACCTATCTCCACTTTACTTAGTTCTTCTTCTGAGGTTTTATCTTATTCCTTTGTCTGGAATATGTTCCTCTGTTGCATCATTTTGCCTGAGTTGCTGTGTGTATTTTTATGTATCTGGTGAAAGTGTAAAAGTCAGTCGCTCAGTTGTGTCTGACTCTTTGAGACCCCATGGACTATACAGTCCATGGAATTCTCCAGGCCAGAATACTGGAGTGGGTAGCCTTTCCCTTCTCCAGGGGATCTTCCCAACCCAGGGATTGAACCCAGGTCTCCCACACTGGTAGGTTAGCTACAGTTCCACATCTTGGAGAAATGGTATTCTATAGGAGACATTCTATGTGTCCTGGCAGTGCACTCTTCTCTTGTCACCTGAGCTATGCTCTAGGGGTTCCCCCATGAGGTTTGTGTGGGTCCTTCTGTTGTAGCAGATTGACTTCATGGGTGGTCTTGTAGGCTTGATTCTTTACCCCTAGTCCAGTTGGTTGTCAGGCCCTGCCTTGTGTGGAGGCTGCAGGTTGGTGGAACCTGTTCACAAGGTGGCTGACTACAGAACCAACCCTAGGGAGTTTTTGGGCTAGTCTTGGCTCACTGTTGAGTGGAGTCAGGGTCCAGAGGACTCCAGGGCTGTTGCCTGTCCACTGATGGGTGAACCAGATCCTACAGTTAGTGCCAGACTGCTGGGTCCTGGAGTCTGGCTGCAGGGCCAGGGACCATCAGGTTTCTGGGATGGGGCAGTTCCTAACACAGTTGGGTCTGGGGGTCTGGGATGTCCCAAAGCTTGTGTTGGTCTGCTAGTGCATAGGGCTGAGACCTAGCTGGTTCCAGGACAGGATCTTTCCTGCTGTGGGCAGACTGGTTTCTAGGCTGTGGTACTGTGGTTTTCTTGTGTCTAGTGTCTGCCCCACGATGGTCAAGGCTGTCCAGAGGCAAGAGCAGGTTTTCTTCAGGGCTGGGCTGGCACCTGGCCACTGATGGGTAGAGCTGTGTCTTGGTCCTCTGATGAGCAGGTCTGTCTGCTAATGGGTGGGGCTGTGTCCCCAACCAGTTAGTTGCCTGACCTGAGGCATCCCAGCATTGGCATCTACAGTTGGGTGGGGCCGGGTTTTGGCACTAATGAGCTAGAGGGAGGATTCCACAAAGGCCCTCACCAGCACCACTGTTGAAACAGTAGCAGAAGCTCCCAAGAATGGGGGTCATCTGTGTCTGTGTCCTCAGGGTGAGCCAAGCTGCCTCTCCTACCCCGACTCCACTGCCATCTCTCTGGGAAACTCCAATACCAGGAAGTAGTTCTGGCCCAGGTTCCTATCAAATTATTGCATTTGCCCGGAGTGTTAGAACATGTGAGATTTGTGTGCACTCTTTTAAGAGTGAAATCTCTATTTCCGACACTCCTGTGGGACTTCTGAGATTAATCTCCATTGGCCTTCAAAGCCATAAGCCCTGAAGGTTCCCCTTCCTGGTGCAGGACTCCCAGACTGGGGAGCTCAGCATGGGGCTCAGAACTCTCACTTCTATGGGAGAACCTATGCAATATAATTGTTCTCCACTTTGTGGGACCCTGGAGAAGGAAGTGGCAACTATTCCAGTATTCTTGCCTGGGAAATCCCAGGGATAGAGGAGCCTGGAGGGCTAGAGTCCAGAGGGTCACAAAGAGTCAGACACGACTAAACATACAAGCGCAGTTTGAGGGCCACCCTTCCTTGGGATAGGAGTCCCACTTGTTTTTGCCAGATAATCACTTGTCCAGCCTCCCTTGCAGCAGTGGTCATGTGACCAAATTTGGCCTGGGAAACCGAAGGGAGGACCTGCTGAAAGCTGCAGAGAAAGGCTGTCTTCTCTGGGAAGTGAGGATGGTGCGTAATGCTGCAGCAGCCGTCTGGGGACCATGGGGGAAAGGCCAGCAGTCGCAGAATTGCCCTCCAGAGCTGCGCCACCAGTGGTGTACCCAATCTGCCCAAAAGACCCACTCCCATGCCTGTGTTTTATGCAACAGTTCTCGCCTCTATGATTAGGCTGTACTTACCTTGGACAGGTTTTCTATTACTTGTGTCTTAATTCACATGTCAGGGGGATGAAAAAACAGGGTGTGTGTCAGATATCCAAATTGATACGACTTATTGATGACTTGGAGGTGAATGGGGAGGTTTGGAGAGGGGCTAGTGAGGAATCTGGTGTGAGGAGAAGGGAGACTAAGGGAGATCCATCTTGTTCACTGGTTAGAACCTAGCTCCTAGCACAACAGACAGTAATCCGTCAGGGTCAAGGTGAAACACCTTTGATCTGGAGCTGAGTCTGAGGTTCAGTTTTCAGTGATGAGAAATCCATGAGGAGGAGTCCAAGGGGCATAAAACATGGATCTGAATTTTCAAAGAGAGGGGTCGGCTAAGTTGGCCATTGGGGCTCATCAGCACTCAGACAGGCCTGAAGCATGAGAAGATAATTTTTTTTTTTTTTTGCATTGTGTGTTGTTATTGTTTTGTCAAAAAACTGATTTCAGATCTACAGTACCCTGAGATGAATACTAAGTCTTAGTGAAGGAGACCTGATAGTTCTGTTTCTAAAAACATGGCCACTGCCCCTTTGGCCTTAAAACTTCAGGAAGGGCACCTCAAATGGCTTTGTATTTACGTGTTTCAGCGTCAGAGGGTAGTAGACTCTGGCGTCAGGTGTCAGATGTTCTGAAGCTACAAGAGCATCATATTTCTTCAGCAGGAGCCAGAGAGGTGAGCAGATGGCCACGTGCACAGCTCCTGCTTTTCTGATCAGTCCTGGTGTCCTCATTTTGGTGTCCTTTGAAACAGTTCAGTTCAGTTCAGTTCAGTTGCTCAGTCGTGTCCGACTCTTTGCGACCCCATGAATCGCAGCACACCAGGCCTCCCTGTCCATCACCATCTCCCGGAGTTCACTCAGATTCACGTCCATCGAGTCCGTGATGCCATCCAGCCATCTCATCCTTGGTCGTCCCCTTCTCCTCCTGCCCGCAATCTCTCCCAGCATCAGAGTCTTTGCAATGAGTCAACTCTTCACATGAGGTGGCCAAAGTACTGGAGTTTCAGCTTTAGCATCATTCCTTCCAAAGAAATCCCAGGGTTGATCTCCTTCAGAATGGACTGGTTGGATCTCCTTGCAGTCCAAGGAACTCTCAAGAGTCTTCTCCAACACCACAGTTCAAACGCATCAATTTTTTGGCTCTCAGCCTTCTTCACAGTCCAACTCTCACATCCATACATGACCACAGGAAAAATCATAGCCTTGGCTAGACGGACCTTAGTCGGCAAAGTAATGTCACTGCTGTTGAATATACTATCTAGGTTGGTCATAACTTTTCTTCCAAGGAGTTAGGGTCTTTTAATTTCATGGCTGCAGTCTAGGTTGGTCATAATTTTTCTTCCAAGGAGTAAGCGTCTTTTAATTTCATGGCTGCAGTCACCATCTCCAGTGATTTTGGAGCCCCCCAAAATAAAGTTTGACACTGTTTCTACTGTTTCCCCATCTATTTCCCATGAAGTGATGGGACCAGATGCCATGATCTTCATTTTCTGAATGTTGAGCTTTAAGCCAACTTTTTCGCTCTCCTCTTTCACTTTCATCAAGAGGTGTTTTAGTTCCTCTTCACTTTCTACCATAAGGGTGGTGTCATCTGCATATCTGAGGTTATTGATATTTCTCCCAGCAATCTTGATTCCAGCTTGTGCTTCTTCCAGCCCAGCGTTTCTCATGATGTACTCTGCATATAAGTTAAATAAGCAAGGTGACAATATACAGCCTTGACGTTCTCCTTTTCCTATTTGGAATCAGTCTGTTGTTCCATGTCCACTTCTAACTGTTGCTTCCTGACCTGCATACAGATTTCTCAAGAGGCAGGTCAGGTGGTCTGGTATTCCCATCTCTTTCAGAATTGTCCACAGTTTATTGTGATCCACACAGTCAAAGGCTTTGGCATAGTCAATAAAGCAGAAATAGATGTTTTTCTGGAACTCTCTTGCTTTTTCCATGATCCAGCGGATGTTGGCAATTTGATCTCTGGTTCCTCTGCCTTTTCTAAAACCAGCTTGAACATCAGGGAGTTCATGGTTTACGTATTGCTGAAGCTTGGCTTGGAGAATTTTGAGCATTACTTTACTAGCATGTAAGATGAGTGCAATTGTGCAGTAGTTTGAGCATTCTTTGGCATTGCCTTTCTTTGGGATTGGAATGAAAACTGACCTTTTCCAGTCCTGTGGCCACTGCTGAGTTTTCCAACTTTGCTGGCATATTGAATGCAGCACGTTCACAGCATCATCTTTCAGGATTTGAAACAGCTCAACTGGAATTCCATCATCTCCACTAGCTTTGTTTGTAGTGATGCTTTCTAAGGCCCACTTGACTTCACATTCCAAGATGTCTGGCTCTAGATTAGTGATCACATCATCATGATTATCTGCGTCATGAAGATCTTTTTTGTACAGTTCTTCCGTGTAGATATCACCTATTTGTCACTTAATTACCTCAAATGACAAGGATTTAGCCAAGTGAAATTATCATTTTTATAAATCAAAATCATTAACTATCAGCAATTTTGGGTGTTAGTCACTCAGTCGTGTCCGACTCTTTACGACCCTGTGGACTGTAAGCCACCAGGCTCCTCTGTCCATGGAATTTTCCAGGCAGGAATACTGGAGTGGGTTGCCATTCCCTTCTGCAGGAGATCTTCCCGACCCAGCCATTAAACACCATATCAAGCATTGCAGACAGACTCTTTACCGACTAAGCCACTGGGGAAGCCTTTCTCTTCTAGGCTGAGTCCAGCTTGTCTTTGGGGCCTAGCCCCGTGCCATCCTCTGGCTTTGAGCCTACCATGCTGGCTGCCCTGCCCCAGGCACAGCTGTCTTCAAGCTTGTTTCTGAACCAGTCCAGAAGATCCTCCAGGTCCCCTCTGTTCCCTCATGGCTCCTAGTGTGGGCTATGCTCTGAAAGTAGGTTGTTTTAATAAAACCATATGCGTTTTCTGCCAAGGTAGAGAATTCTTTATAATCCTTCCCAAGTGTCAAAAAAGAAAAGGACATTTTAAGACTCCTGCATAAACTCTGCTCAGGAAGCTTTTGCTCAAGTGTTTAGACAGTGGAGCAATAGTGGCTGCATGTTTTGCTGTATATGGAAAAATTTTTGTTGTTGTTGAATTCAGGTTACAAAGCACACCTTCCTTAGGGCCGTGAAGTTGGGTGGTTTTCCCTGGAAAGATGTGAGGAGGGATGGGTGGGTCTAGACCTACACCTCGCCTGGGATCTGTTGATATGAGTGTTCCTGGGCCCAGGCAGAGCTTTGATAGTGAAGTTTGTGAGGTTCTCGAAGTTATCTGCCCAGCCTCACAGCTTCCTTTGCTGCTTCTAACCCCCAGACTTGTGGGTGGCCCTGTCCCTGACAAAGAACACAACTGTCAGGAGCCCTGGGGTCATACCCTCAGGCTGTCTCTGGAGCGGAAGGGAGCCCCTCTCCCAAGAATGTCAGCGCCTAAAGGGATCAGTGCCAGACAAAGGGCTCTCTGTGCCCATCTCTGCTGCTTGCGAAACGGAAGCCTAGGAGAAGGCTGAGGATCAGAGGGGATGCTGGGAAAACAATGCTTCCTCCTAGTTCGTGCATTCGGGGTGAAGAGCCAGGACCTTGTAAGAAAGGAGAATTTTGTCTCTTCATAATGGCAAGCATTTTCTCTCTTAAATCAAATCATTTTTTAGCCCTTGCCTTGGAATCTGTGATGACTGAGGAATCTCTGACATACACAATAACATACAAAGTAACTGTGTCTGTATCTCAACCACTCGTTTTACCCTTGTCCACACCTGCTGCCTAAGTCACAGATGGTTGCAGAGGAAGAAACTCCCACCTGTGAAGACCTCCGTGTCCATGACAGCCCCTTAGGTGCTCTGTGCTCATTCCACCTGGACAGTCGCACCTAGCGTGCCTCTGCTGTATCACTGCTGAGTGGAGCTGAAGGGCTGTGATCAGTGTGGACTTCCCCACTTAGGTGGGTCACTGAGACAGAGGCCACTGTAATCCTTGCAGATCTCCCATTTGGGGGTGTGTACCTGACTCCCTTGCACTATTCCTGACCTCCTGGGAACGCACAGTCCAGCCATTGGCCATGTGAGAGCAGCTCAGAGCGAGTGCGGATGGACAGCACTCTGAACTGGGGTCATGTATCCCATGCACAAGTAGCAGACCTAGGAGCTGCCGTTCAGTTCAGTTCAGTCATTCAGTCGTGTCCAACCAACCCCCATGGACTGCAGCATACCAGGCTTCCCTGTCCGTCACCAGCTCCTGGAGCTTGCTCAAACTCATGTCCATCCAGTCAGTGATGCCATCCAACCATCTCATCCTCTGTTGTCCCCTTTTCCTCCTGCCTTCAATCTTGCCCAGCATCAGAGTCTTTTCCAATGAATCAGTTCTTCACATCAGGTGGCCAAAGTACCGGAGCTTCAGCTTCAGCATCAATCCTTCCAATGAATATTTAGGACTGATTTCCTTTAGGATGAACTGGTTTGATCTACTTGCATCAGGCCTCAAACATGTTTTGTTTCTTTTTTCCTATTAGTTCTCTGATATTTACCAAAGAAAGCAATGTGTTTTCCCCTTCCCAGGCTCTCTGGCTTTTCTGGATAGATCTGGCAACTCCAGTCCCACAGCCCTGTATGGCGGCAGTCTGCCGGAGCTGACAGTGGCTGCTCCCTTTAGGCAGTTTTCATTTTGCTATAGTCCCCACCATGCCTTCGTGTTTCTCTTCTCTGGTGCTAAGTGGCAAGTGCCATTCATCCTCAGATTTGTGTCATTGCTTTCCCTGTGGTACAGTTGAGACCAAAATGTTTCTGTACCCACATCTTCATAAGAAGTGGGAAAATGAAGTATAGGGTAAGATAGCTGTTTCATGGAAAAAAAATGTGAGAGGACACACTTCTTTGTAGAACTAAATCACAGAAAACATCTCTTTGTGATTAAAATACCAATTAAGTGCATCTGTGTCAAAGAACTTAGTTGAAAAGACTACTTCCTGGGAGCCTGCCTCATCCTTAGGCCATCTGCCTGACCTTCACTGGCATTTGAGTTTGTGACCTTGTCTTAAAAGGGCTATTTCGCAAAGGCAACTGTACTGGCCTTGGAGACAGGATGGTTTCTCCTTGTGCAGGACTGTCTGTTGCACTTAAGAGCATGAGCCGTCAGTCGTGGTAATCCAACATTTACAAATATTCCCGTGGAGAAACACTGCCCTCCAGGACTTGCTGTCTGGATGGGTGTGCCTGGGATCTCCATGGATGAGAGTGGATGGACCAGACTCCTGAGCTTGGCGTGGGGAGGGCCTAGGGGCTGTCCAGGTATGCAGTGAACCCCGCTTTCCTGGCCCAGCACGTTAGGTCTGCCTTCTCCTGTAGCAGAGCTGTTGGGCTTTGCAGAAGATCTGGCAGAACAAAGCGCCACACTTGTTCTTATCACACCTTTCCGTTCCAATGTGCCCTGGATCTCTTCGATCCAAGTGAGCTGGCAGGCACATCTGGCTCGTCCTCCAGCGTGATATTAAGAGTGATCCAAAGCCAACAGATGCCTAGACTAAAGTCAGAGAACCGTCTGCACAGAATGGCCCCACCTCATTGGTTACCTGGCCCTCTGCTTCCTTCCTGGGGTCTATTTTGCTGTTTATGCCACAGAGTCCACATTGTTCTGTGTGAATTAGTCTGCAGCAGCTGTAAGGGAATGGTCGCAAGACACCCTGTTGGGTTGATCACTGCAGTGAGGTCAAACCACCGTTGGAGTACTGTTAAGGCTACGGCGTGATTTAGTTTGCTAGGACAGTTTGGGGCACACAAAGTCACTTGGCCCACTAGGTTGTAGATCCTCTAAGGACCTCAGTGGGTCATGGTGTGGTAGGGCCAACAGCATCTCCTGGCCCTCAGATAGAGCCTGCATGGTGCTGCTCAGAGACCCTGAGCCACAGTGGGCAGAGGGGTCAGCTCAAGGGCTGAAGGAGTCTCTTGGCTGGGCCAGCCCTGAGCACAAACAGAAATGAACAGTGGCCTTGCTAATGGAAGCAGAGGTCTTAGAAGTAGGTGGAATTCTGAACGGTTGCACACCAGCTCTTAGACAATCCCCTCAATCTACAGAAACACTCCTTTTAGAAACAACCCCCCATCTTGACAATGATACAGAGGTTTGAACACTTAACAAGTATTTAGCAAGTAGTCATGACTGACCCAGTATCTGATAGGTTTTAGAACAAGTGAGAATTAGTATATTTAAAGGGGGAAACATAAATCCATTGGGATGTCTGTTATCTCAGGGCAGTGCTTCTGTGACCTCTAAAGGACAATAAAAAGTGTAGAAAAAAATTTTCCAATGGCTTTATTCATATATAGATTGCACAAATAATCACAAAATCACTTTATATGACTAATTATATGTGCTGTTGATAGCTTGAGTCAATTTTTTTTTTTTAATTTTCTCTCCTTTAAAGTCTTTAGACAGTGAAACAAACTTGTTTCCCTGTTGTGAAAAACAAAGTTATTTGTTTTCAGTGGGCATAAACCATTTCCAGCATATTTTTTTTAATATCAAGAAACTGTATTATTTTAATTGAGAGGATTTGTAAACATCTTGTAGGTCTTTTTTTTTTTTTTAGAAAAACACATGCATTTAACCATCAAATTGGTGAAATTAAATTGAAAATAAATATATGTTCAGTTCCTCAAAATATTAGAATTACTCTATGACCCAGCAATTTCACGTCTAGGTGTATACCCAAGAGAACTGGAAACATATGTCTCACAATAACTTGTAGATCAGTGTTCATAGTAGCATTGTTTATAAGTAACCCAACAGTGGAAACTATCTAAATATTACACAAAGTGGTATCCATCCATATAATGAAAAATTTTTTGATAATCAAAAGTAATAATACAGGCTACAGAATGGTTGAATCTGGAAAATTCATGCGAAGTGAAAGAAGTCAGGCATAAAAGATCACATATTGTAGGATTCCATTCAGAGGAATTGTCTAGAATGTGGAAATCAGAGATAGTAGATTAGAGATTGCCTCAAGCTTGAAGGAGATGAGTGATTTCTAACGAGTACAGAGTTTCTTTGTAGGGTGATGAAAGTGTTCTAAAGTTAGATCATGGAGATGTTTGTACAACTTTGTGAATATAGCAGAAACTACTGAAATGCACACTTGAAAGGAAATTTATGGTCTGTGGATACCGTAAATCTTAATAATTAAAAACTGAATAAGACATAGGATAAAATGTTGTCAGTTATTGATTCTAACGGAAGGAGTAAAGGCTGATCATAGTTTGTTCTTTCAGCTTTTCTGTTTGAATATATTCACGATGAATGGTTCAGGGGAGAAAACCAAAACAAAAAATAATAATAAAGACATGATATTGAAGATATTGTATGTTTCAACTGCAGCCACTGAGAAACCCTCATATAGGGTGGATTTATTTGAGTTGAATGAAAAAAATAAAGACACAGGAGGAGCTGATCAACTCTTAGGGAACTGAGTGTTTGGTGGCTCAGCTGGTAAAGAATCCGCCTGCAATGCGGGAGACCTCGGCTCGATCCCTGGTTTGGGAAGACCCCCTGCAGAAGGGAGCAGCTACCCACTCCAGTGTTCTGGTCTGGAGAATTCCATGGGCTGTATAGTCTATGGGTCACAAAGAGTCAGACACGACTGAGAGACTTTCACTTTCATTTTTGTTGGGGGTTAGCCCGCTCCAGTACTCTTGCCTGGAAAAATCCCATGGATGGAGGAGCCTGGTAGGATGGAGGAGCCTGGTAGGCTGCAGTCCATGGGGTCGCTAAGAGTTGGACACGACTGAGCAACTTCACTTTGACTTTTCACTTTCATGCATTGGAGAAGGAAATGGCAACCCACTCCAGTGTTCTTGCCTGGAGAATCCCAGGGACAGGGGAGCCTGGTGGGCTGCCGTCTCTGGGGTCGCACAGATTCGGACATGACTGAAGCGACTTAGCAGCAGCAGCAGCAGCAGCAGTCTAACCCTGGTTGAGGAGTCTCCTGGTGGAGAGGCCTGGCATGGACATATATTTGTTGTTCATTATGAAGAGTGTTCAAGGCCATACTCTCAGTCCATTATATTAATAGTCCTGGTTAAATAAAGGAATGGGTGGATGGATGGGTGATAAGACTCTGCATCAGAAGTTATCATGGCAGTGCATAGGAATTGATGCTGAACCTTGGAGACAAGGACGTGTATGTTGGTCTCAGTGTCCTCCTCTGCACAGTGGGAATAATAATTGTACCTGCCTCATAAAATTTTTGTGAGGCAACATGTGTAAAGTGTTTATCATAATTTCTGGCACACATTATTTAAAGATTTGTTATGTACTCATGTTTAGTGGAAGATAGAAACGGCTAAAGGGAGAAAGAAATTAACAGAATGGCTATAAGCCTACCTGAAAGGAGCATTTGTAACTTCTGAAGACTTCTGGATGGAACTCGAGTGCCCTCAGGTTAGATGAAGAAAGGTTTCACTTCTACCTGCAACAGTCAGAATTCTTCTTTCCTTTGCCATCTCCTGAGAGTGAAACTGCCATGATTCTTCCGTGACTTCTCTCTGAATCTGCCTCCCTCAACCCACGTGAGGACGTGGGCTGAGCACACCCGACAGGCACCGTTCCAGGACTCACTCTGGGCCTGCCGGAGCTAGTCTGCTTCTATCTGCTATCGAGACACTGGGAGAAGCCTTCTCCAAGGACAGTAACCTGCCTATGTTGGGGCAGAGTTATGAGTGCTTTTTATTCTCCTGGTTCTTTAGTGTTTTTGAGAATTAATAAGACTTTTTTAATTAGGGGGAAAGTTTTTTAAGAAAATTTTGACTTTGCACATGGAGTGAGATTTTACAAACAGCTTTGTTGAAATAAAACTTGCATACCATAAATTTCACCTTTTATTTTATTTTAATTTTAATTTTTTTAATTTTTACTTTATTTTACTTTACAATACTGTATTGGTTTTGCCATACATTGACATGAATCCACCACGGGTGTATACAAGCTCCCAATCCTGAATCCCCCTCCCACCTTCCACCCCATATCATCTCTCTGGATCATCCCCATGCACCATCCCCAAGCATCCTGTATCCTGTATCGAACATAGACTGGCACTTCGTTTCTTACATGATAGTATACATATTTCAAAGCCATTCTCCCAAATCATCCCACCCTCTCCCTCTCCCTCAGAGTCCAAAAGTCCGTTCTATACATTTGTGTCTCTTTTGCTGTCTTGCATAAAGTGTCATCATTACCATCTTTCTAAATTCCATATATATGTGTCAGTATACTGTATTGGTGTTTTTCTTTCTGGCTTACTTCACTCTGTATAATCGGCTCCGGTTTCATCCATCTCATTAGAACTGATTCAAATGTATTCTTTTTAATGGCTGAGTAATACTCCATTGTGTATATGGACCACAGCTTTCTTATCCATTCATCTGCTGATGGACATCTAGGTTGTTTCCATGTCCTGGCTATTATAAACAGTGCTGCGATGCACATTGGGGTACATGTGTCTCTTTCAATTCTGGTTTCCTTGGTGTGTATGCCCAGCAGTGGGATTGCTGGGTCATAAGGCAGCTCTATTTGCAATTTTTTAAGGAATCTCCATACTGTTTTCCATAGTGGCTGTACTAGTTTGCATTCCCACCAACAGTATAAGAGGGTTCCCTTTTCTCCACATCCTCTCCAGCATTTATTGCTTGTAGACTTTTGGATCGCAACCATTCTGACTGGTGTGAGATGGTACCTCATTGTGGTCTTGATTTGCATTTCTCTGATAATGAGTGATGTTGAGCATCTTTTCATGTGTTTGTTAGCCATCCGTATGTCTTCTTTGGAGAAATGTCTATTTAGTTCTTTGGCCCATTTTTTGATTGGGTGGTTTATTTTTCTGGAGTTGAGCTGCATAAGTTGCTTGTATATTTTTGAGATTAGTTCTTTGTCAGTTGCTTCATTTGCTATTGTTTTCTCCCATTCAGAAGGCTATCTTTTCACCTTGCTTATAGTTTCCTTTGTTGTGCAGAAGCTTTTAATTTTAATTAGATCCCATTTGTTTATTTTTGCTTTTATTTCCAGTATTCTGGGAGGTGGATCATAGAGGATCCTGCTGTGGTTTATGTCGGAGAGTGTTTTGCCTATGTTCTCCTCTAGGAGTTTTATAGTTTCTGGTCTTACATTTAGATCTTTAATCCATTTTGAGTTTATTTTTGTGTGTGGTGTTAGAAAGTTATCTAGTTTCATTCTTTTCCAAGTGGTTGACCAGTTTTCCCAGCACCACTTGTTAAAGAGATTGTCTTTACTCCATTGTATATTCTTGCCTCCTTTGTCGAAGATAAGGTGTCCATAGGTGTGTGGATTTATCTCTGGGCTTTCTATTTTGTTCCATTGATCTATATTTCTGTCTTTGTGCCAGTACCATACTGTCTTAATGACTGTGGCTTTGTGGTAGAGCCTGAAGTCAGGCAAGCTGATTCCTCCAGTTCCATTCTTCTTTCTCAAGACTGCTTTGGCTATTCGAGGTTTTTTGTATTTCCATATAAATCTTGAAATTATTTGTTCTAGCTCTGTGAAAAATACCGCTGGTAGCTTGATAGGGATTGCATTGAATCTGTAGATTGCTTTGGGTAGTATACTCATTTTGACTATATTGATTCTTCCAATTCATGAACATGGTATATTTTTCCATCTATTAGTGTCTTCTTTGATTTCTTTCATCAGTGTTTTATAGTTTTCGATATATAGGTCTTTAGTTTCTTTAGGTAGATATATTCCTAAGTATTTTATTCTTTTCGTTGCAATGGTGAATGGAATTGTTTCCTTAATTTCTTTTTCTACTTTCTCATTATTAGTGTACAGGAATGCAAGCGATTTCTGAGTGTTGATTTTATATCCTGCAACTTTACTATATTCATTGATTAGCTATAGTAATTTTCTGGTGGAGTGTTTAGGATTTTCTATGTAGAGGATCATGTCATCTGCAAACAGTGAGAGTTTTACTTCTTCTTTTCCAATTTGGATTCCTTTTATTTCTTTTTCTGCTCTGATTGCTGTGGCCAAAACTTCCAGAACTATGTTGAATAGTAGCGGTGAAAGTGGGCACCCTTGTCTTGTTCCTGACTTTAGGGGAAATGTTTTCAATTTTTCACCATTGAGGATAATGTTTGCTGTGGGTTTGTCATATATAGCTTTTATTATTTTGAGGTATGTTCCTTCTATTCCTGCTTTCTGGAGAGTTTTTATCATAAATGGATGTTGAATTTTGTCAAAGGCCTTCTCTGCATCTATTGAGATAATCATATGGCTTTTATTTTTCAATTTGTTAATGTGGTTAATTACATTGATTGATTTGCAGATATTGAAGAATCCTTGCATCCCTGGGATAAAGCCCACTTGGTCATGGTGTATGATCTTTGTAATGTGTTGTTGGATTCTGATTGCTAGAATTTTGTTAAGGATTTTTGCATCTATGTTCATCAGTGATATTGGCCTGTAGTTTTCTTTTTTTGTGACATCTTTGTCAGGTTTTGGTATTAGGGTGATGGTGGCCTCATAGAATGAGTTTGGAAGTTTACCTTCCTCTGCAATTTTCTGGAAGAGTTTGAGTAGGATAGGTGTTAGCTCTTCTCTAAATTTTTGGTAGAATTCAGCTGTGAAGCCGTCTGGACCTGGGCTTTTGTTTGCTGGAAGAGTTCTGATTACAGTTTCAATTTCCATGCTTGTGATGTGTCTGTTAAGATTTTCTATTTCTTCCTGGTTCAGTTTTGGAAAGTTGTACTTTTCTAAGAATTTGTCCATTTCTTCCACGTTGTCCATTTTATTGGCATATAGTTGCTGATAGTAGTCTCTTATGATCCTTTGTATTTCTGTGTTGTCTGTTGTGATCTCTCCATTTTCATTTCTAATTTTATTGATTAGAAGAAATCAAAAAAGAAGTCAAATTATGCATAGAAATGAATGAAAATGAAAACACAACAACCCAAAATCTGTGGGACACTATAAAAGCAGTGCTTAGAGGAAAGTTCATAGCAATACAGGCATACCTCAAGAAACAAGAAAAAAGTCAAATAAATAACCTAACTCTACACCTAAAACAACTAGAAAAGGAAGAATTGGAGAACCCCAGAGTTAGTAGAAGGAAAGAAATCTTAAAAATTAGGGCAGAAATAAATGCAAAAGAAACAAAAGAGACCATAGCAAAAATCAACAAAGCAAAAAGTTGGTTCTTTGAGAGGATAAATAAAATTGACAGACCATTACCTAGACTCATCAAGAAACAAAGGGAGAAGAATAAATTTCACCTTTTTAAAGTGTATGTGTCCCTGCTTTTTGGTATGTTTATAGAGTTGTGTGGCCATCATCATAATTAAGTTTTAGAACATTTTCATCACCCTAAAAAAGGAAACCTGGGACAATTGGAAGTTATGCCATTCTCTTCGTGCCCTCACTCTCAGCCAGTCACATATATAATTTCTGTCCCTATGGATTTCTTTATTCTGGACATTTCATTTAAATGGAATCATAATCATATAATTGTGGCCTTTTCTGGCTGCTATTTACCATAGTTTTTTCAGAGTTCTTCCATGTTTTAGCATGTGTCAGTACTTCACTTCTTTTTATGATGAATGATATACTAATGCTTGGATATACCACATTTTGTTTATATCTCCTCGATATGATGGACATTTGGTTCTATTTCTATGTTGGGGATATTATGAAGAATAGTTCTATGAACATTTGTGTGAAAAGAAGAGAAGCGAAAAGCAAAGGAGAAAAGGAAAGATATAAGCATCTGAATGCAGAGTTCCAAAGAATAGCAAGGAGAGATAAGAAAGCCTTCCTCAGTGATCAATGCAAAGAAATAGGGGAAAACAACAGAATGGGAAAGACTAGAGACTTCTTCAAGAAAATTAGAGATACCAAGGGAACATTTCCTGCAAAGATGGGCTCGATAAAGGACAGAAACAGAAGCAGAAGATATTAAGAAGAGGTGGCAAGAATACACAGAAGAACTGTACAAAATAGAGCTTCATGACCCAGATAATCACGATGGTGTGATCACTCACCTAGAGCCAGACATCCTGGAATGCGAAGTCAAGTGGGCCTTAGAAAGCATCACTACGAACAAAGCTAGTGGAGGTGATGGAATTCCAGTTGAGCTATTTCAAATCCTGAAAGATGATGCTGTGAAAGTGCTGCACTCAATATGTCAGCAAATTTGGAAAACTCAGCAGTGGCCACAGGACTGGAAAAGGTCAGTTTTCATTCCAATCCCAAAGAAAGGCAATGCCAAAGAATGCTCAAACTACCGCACAATTGCACTCATCTCACACGCTAGTAAAGTAGTGCTAAAATTCTCCAAGCCAGGCTTCAGCTATATGAGAACTGTGAATTTCAGATGTTCAAGCTGGTTTTAGGAAAGGCAGAGGAACCAGAAATCAAATTGCCAACATCCACTGGATCATGGATAAAAGCAAAAGAGTTCCAGGAAAACATCTATTTCTGCTTTATTGACTATGCCAAAGCCTTTGACAGTGTGGATCACAACAAAACTGTTGAAAATTCTTCAAAAGATGAGAATACCAGACCACCTGACCTGCCTCTTGAGAAATGTATATGCAGGTCAGGAAGCAACAGTTAGAACTGGACATGAAACAACAGACTGGTTCCAAATAGGAAAAGGAGTACATCAAGGCTGTATATTGTCACCCTGCTTATTTAACTTATATGCAGAGTACATCATGAGAAACGCTGGGCTGGATGAAGCACAAGCTGGAATCAAGATTGCTGGGAGAAATCTCAATAACCTCAGATATGCAGATGACACCACCCTTATGGCAGAAAGTGAAGAGGAACTAAAAAGCCTCTTGATGAAAGTGAAAGAGGAGAGTGAAAAAGTTGGCTTAAAGCTCAACATTCAAAAATCGAAGATCATGGCATCTGGTCCCATCACTTCATGGGAAATAGATGGGGAAACAATGGAAACAGTGTCAGACTTTATTTTGGGGGCTCCAAAATCACTGCAGATGGTGACTGCAGCCATAAAATTGAAAGATGCTTACTCTTTGGAAGGAAAGTTATGACCAACCTAGATAGCATATTGAAAAGCAGAGACATTACTTTGCCAACAAAGGTCCATCTAGTCAAGGCTATGGTTTTTCCAGTGGTCATGTATGGATGTGAGAGTTGGACTGTGAAGAGCTGAGCGCTGAAGAATTGATGCTTTTGAACTGTGGTGTTGGAGAAGACTCTTGAGAGTCCCTTGGACTGCAAGGAGATACAACCAGTCCATTCTAAAGGAGATCAGTCCTCGGTGTTCTTTGAAAGGAGTGATGCTAAAGCCAAAACTCCAATACTCTGGCCACCTCATGTGAAGATTGACTCATTAGAAAAGACTCTGATGCTGGGAGGGATTGCGGGCAGGAGGAGAAGGGGACGCAGAGGATGAGATGGCTGGATGGCATCACTGACTCGATGGACGTGAGTCTGAGTGAACTCCCGGAGTTGGTGATGGACAGGGAGGCCTGGCGTGCTGTGATTCCTGGGGTCGCAATGATTCAGACATGACTGAGCGACTGAACTGAACATTCGTGTATGAATTTTTATGTGGAAAGTTCCCTTGGATCTATAACTAGGACTGGCACTGCTAAGTCATATGATTACTCTGTGTTACCATTTGAGAAACTGTCAAGTCATTTTCTAAGTGTCTGAACCATTTTATATTCCTACGAGCAATACATGAAGGTTCTCATTTCCCTTTGTTCTTGATAACACTTACCTTTTTAATTATAGGTTTTCTGGTGGGTGTGAAATAGTATCTTCTTGTGGTTTTGATGTGTGTCTCCTTGATAGCGAATGATATTGAATATCTTTTCATAAACCTACTGCTATTTGTTTATCTTCTTTAAAAATGTCTACTTAGATCCTTTGCCCATTTTTATGGGGAAGTTTTCTTTTTATCAGAATTGTAAGAATCCTTTATATATTCTAGATTCAAGTCCCTTACCAGATAAATAATTTGCAGATATTTTCTCCCACTGGAGGGGGTGGGGATTGTGTTTCTGTTTTAGTCAGGGTATACTGTGAAGCATGGACAACTTTAACTTTGATGAAGTTCAGCTTATCAGTCTTCTCTTCTCACTTGTATTTTTGGTGTCAGACCTAAGAAATCATTGCCTAACCCAAAGTCATGAAAATTTACCCATGTGTTTTCTTCTAAGAGTTTTATCATTTTAGCTTTTATATTTAGGTCTGTGATCTACTTTGAGCTGGTTTTTGTGTCTGAATGTGGTAGGGGTCTAAATTAGTTTTCTTGCATGTGGATATTCAGTTGGCCCAGCACCACTTATTAAAAAGACTCTTTTTTTTTTTCATATTGAATTATCTTGGCCTGGATGATAACTTGATGGAAAAACCCAGACAGATATTTTCTCCAGTGGCCTCCGAGGCATCTTATTTCTTTTTCCCTTTCAAAAAGTTGTGTTCTGTGCTATCATATTCACCCCCAGGGTAAGTCCCCATTGTCTAGTTATAAGTTTATTGTTAACTCTCTCTTTTGAAAATAGCATTTTCTGCCTCAGAAAACTAATTTTATTAATTTTTAGAATTCTGTTTGATCAAATACGCAGGAGGCCTAAGCATGAAGACCCCATGATCTCAGAAGAGAACAGAAGAATGTGATGTTTCCAAGGAGTGCGTTCAGTGTGCATTGCATATTTAATCTTAATAAACTTGTCTAGTCAATTTTTATGAATTCATCCATTTCTAAATCTGAGAAAGCTTTGTAAAAGGTTCTGTTTCCCTTTGAAGTGCAGGGAAGTTATCAGGCTTGCCTGGTGCACCGCGACCCAGCAGGACTGGCTCTTGAAGGCATCCTGGTTGCTTGGCAGACACAGACAGTGTTGAGGCAGGTAGAAGCATCCAAAAGGGGGTTGCTTACACCTATTTTGAGGGGAGTCAGTCCAAAATCTAGGTTGAAACTGAGTCAGGTGAGGAAGACCAGAGAGAATGAGGCAATACAGCATGATTCCAAACATATTAGGGTGCATGACAGCTCTTGTGGCTGCATTCTTGCCCCCAGCGTATATACAGAGAGCGTGACCCCTGAGACCACTGAGGATGGTGCTTTCCAAATCCCCAGCTGGTTGTTCTGTCTTCAGCTTTTCAAATGTCGTGCTGATAAAAGCATTTAGAGACTCAGCACATCTTTACACTGGCAGCTAAACTGCAGACAATTGTGAAATGGTTGTAGGCTTCTTGGCACAGAGTTTTTGCTTTGTTAACTTTTTTTTTTTAATTTGGACTTGGTCAAAATAATTGTGGTGATAGATAATGTTTGTTCAGTGTTTACTATGTGAAAAATGCTTTACTTGCATTATTCATTTAATCCCCAGCCCCATGAGGTGGGTATTTGCCTCATCTCATCTCACAAATGGGGATAAAGACTTGGAGAGCTTAAGTAATTGCCATAATGACCTAGGTGGTAAATGACAGAGTGGGCCTGTGTCCAAGAGCCTGCCTGCCTCACCCCCTCAGAATCCGCCAGCCTGAAGTGAAATCTGCCCATGGTTTACATCCCTAAGAAAGGCCAAGGGAGCCAAGGGCGTGTTGGGAGCAGTGACTGCTAAGTCAGCCCTACCTGGATCAGCACAGTCCTGGTTCTCTTGGAGGGAATCATTTAACACCCTTAATTGTGAATTCATAAGTCTCGAGTTTGAGACCAGTCTTCACAGGAATGGGGTCTCTTCTGGGGTTCACTAGCTGTCCTCCCAGTGGCATATGTCTTTGACATTTATGTCTTTGAGCAGGATAATGGAAATACACTCCCTTAAGAGTAGTCCACTTACCCTCAGGTATAGAGCAGCCCAGGGCCTTGTGGACCATCCTTTACATCTGGGGAGGGACTTCTGCTGCCGTTATCACACACACCAGATCAACCCATGGCTTTCCTGCGTGTCAGCTGGAGGGCAGCGATGACCCTGTCCCTCAGGATGGCTCCTGCCACCTGGCTGCCTCCTTGCCCCCAGCACATATGCAGAGAGTGGCCCCTGAGATCACTGAGGATGGTGCCTTCCAAGGCCCCAGCTGGTTGGTCTTGTCTTCAGCTTTCCAAATGGCATGTTGATAGAAGCATGTAGAGACTCAGCACATCTTCACACTGGAGGCCTCCCCATTCTCTGTGGCTGTATAAAGACTCCCTAGGCAATTATCTGTGCTGAGGGAGGTCAGATAATGAAGGAGAGTCGGTCATAATCTGAAATCAAGGCTTGAAGTAAGGTTCCCACTGCCGTGACACTGGGGCAGTCACAGGGCTGGAATTACAAAAGGAATGTCAGATATTTGGGCCTGAGTCCATCTGGTAGATGTTCCAGACGAGATCCAGACATGAAATTTAAAAAGGAGTCCAGGAAAATCGTCACCTCATCTCCTGAGCAGCTGATCCTCTGCGTCAAAATCTCGCTTTGCTTTGGAAAATTTGCCCCACCACCTTCTGGTTTGATTCTTATGTTCACTAGTCCATCTGATTTATTGTTGCCTCTGCATTCCAAATGCAGTCATGGGGGCTGTCTTTGACTATAGCCAGAGCCTGCCCAGCACAGTGCAGGGATCAGGAAATAGCAATTCGCATTCTTGGGTTATTATGTTTTTGAATGGAAGATCTTCTGTTGAGAGGGTTGGAATTAATATGTATTTCATGATACCAAACTGGTGCAAAAAAAGATCAGTGGGACAGTTGAATGGAATGGGGCAGTTCTGTCCCTGTAAGAGTCAGCTATGTGTGCTGGGGAGTAACAGTGTCACACTGTTACTGACACTTGACCGTGATGTCACTGTTCCCATGGTGATAATCTGGTCCCATCTTAGGAAGTCTGAAGCTTATTTGGAACTGGGGAGACTGGTTAAGGTGGTGCCACTAAGAAATAATGTCAGGAACCTATGTGGATGGCAACCTAGGCAGTTGAACGTAGAACGTTCTTTGGTTTTCAGTACTGGGAAGAGTGGATGGTAGCCAGGTCAACAGTCTGGTTGAGATGCCTCAAAAAGTGTGTGCAGTCCCACACTCTCAGAAGATGGTCTTAAAGGACATATCTATTTTTAGAGGGACTTTTCCTGCCTTGTCTCTGAGTTTCGCTGGGTTTTGTTAGACCAAGACTGAGAATGATTTATGGAAAACAGAGCTCTGCTCTGTTTCGTGCTGGTGACACTTGTGTGAGATGTCCTCAGGGGACACGTGCTGTGCTCTGGCCAGAGCAGAATAAGTGCTCCTCTGACCTTAGACTTGAAGCAGACAGAGTGGATGTGGACATAAATTTTCTGAATGAGAATGGCAGTTTGTCAGTAAATCTCCTGCAAGTGGAGAACAAAATCAACAAATGGCTTTTATATATTGTTTTTACTATTAAATCCAAACAAACTCCATTTTTTAGAAATACTTATTTGCAGAAAACAAGGACAGTTTGTAACAAAGGTCAGTGTGTTCTTTGCTGAGGAAAGTATATTTCCATATTTAATTCCCAGGCCCCAGTAAAAAGCTCCAAGATATAGTAAAGATCCCACTATAAAGATCTTTACTAAAGATGCTATAATAAAGTTAAATACAGCTCCAGGGGAAGAGGCAGGTCCTTGATAAAACAGAAGAGTAGTTTCTTTTTAAAGAAAGTATGTATATTGTAATCCTTAGAATTATGTACTTGTAAATCATGTATATGTGCGAATATGCGTATATGAATAGCCCATGTCTCTCAGATTTTTTGTCTTTTATTTTTAGATTCTTTATAACCACAGAGTTCAATTTAAGTTGACTACTGAATTACGGATGTTTTCTTAAGAAAGCGCATGCACCTAACCAATAAAGTCCGCCTTTCACTCCTGTGTTACCTTGATTGCTCTTTTAAAAGTAACCTCGGTGAATAAAGGCAGTTAGACCCTTACTCTTTTACTCCATGAGTCAGTCAGTTTAGATCTGACAAAGAAAAGCACATTCAACAGAACTTTGGTGGTTATCACCTTCTGAGGAATGCTTGGGTAATCCCTGAGGGCTGAAGGATAATTTTCCCAGGATCTTTTGCTCTGACTTGGCTGTCCAGAGAGGATTTTTTCCTAGGGAATGTCCTTGATTATACTCTGGGATTCCTGTGTTTAGTGTTTTTAACTTTTCTAAGGTTATGGACCCCTTTGGAAATTTGATGAAAGCCGTAAACCTTACAAAAACTACACAGATACATACCAAACTTTGCACAGTTTCAAGGGTTAAAGCCATCTGTGTTAGAGTCTTTTTGGTTTGGGTTTTAACAGAGAACTCCCTGGACTTTGAACAGTAGTTGGCAGACTTCCCCTTCAGCCCCTGGCATGCGTTCTGCGCAGTGCTGGCTGGGTCCATCCCCTGCCTGCCGGCCGCTCCGGGCCCGCCCGCCCTCAGCGCAGTCGGGAGGGCTGTGGCCAGAAGCTGCTGTCCTTCCTGGCTGCAGCTCCAGCCTGAGACAGAGACTCACCCTCTGCTCGCCTCCATTTTCTTGGCTGTAACTGAGGCTGAGGACAACGTCTCCTCACAGGGTGGTAGTTATATGTGTGTACACATGTGCGTGTGCATGTGTGTGTGTGTGGACACAAGTATGCATGTGTGTGTGTGTGTGTGTGTGTTTGTGTGTGTGTGTGTGATGGGTGGTAGGCCTTCCTGTTAAGACCAGTCTGCTGGGGCTTGCCAGTGCAGAAGTACAGTCTGGCACTTCCAGGCTATAACCATTCCACAACGCTTTCACAGCCCTCAGATTTTCTAGACAAGCCAACTTGCTCTCTAAAACAGCCCTTATACCAACTTATACTCTATTCATCCCCAGCATCTGAGTCTTTAAGGCTGACGACCGTCAGGTTTTGCCAGCATGCTGCGTGTGAGCTGCTGTCTTCTGGGGACTCTATCCTGCATACCTCTGGCTGTTAGTCAGGAAGACTATCTTGTAAATCTTTCCTTGGTCATGTGAGTTGAAAACATCTTCTTCATGTCTGTCCTTTTATGCCTGTGACTTTTGTCATGTAGGCATTTTCTGCATGGATTTAGCTAGATAACAGCTCTTTGCCTTCTGATTTCTGCTTTTTAGGACTTGTTTTAAAGTGTTTTTAATGTTGTGAAATAATAATGACATTTATTTGTATTTTCTTCTTACCCTTTCAAAGTTTTGTTTTCACATTTGTACTGTTTAGAGTTTATTTTTGTGAGTGTGTGTTGAAGTGGGGGTTTTAATTCATTTGTTTCCACTTGGATCAGTTGTTGTCCTGGCACCATCAACTGACCAGTGTATCATTTTCTGGTTATCTGTTATTTTAAGAAGAGTCAGGAAATCTGAATTTTATGTAGCTTCCCCTAATTTTTAATTTTTGGTGATTGGTTAATTTTTTTTTTTTTTACATATTTAGTGGTCCAAACAGAACATTTCTATAGTCTGAATTCTTCTGTGGCTACCAGCTTGCAGCCTCTTAAGTTTAGTGTGAGGCCTCTGGTCCAAAAGATCTGAGATGGGAACCAAGCTCCATCACTCACTGTTTGACCTCAAGTGAGTTGTCTACTTCTTAGGGTCTTACTTTCTCATCAGTGTCATGGAGATAATAAATAGTATTTACCTCACTAGGTGATTGTAAGTATAAAATGAGACAATGAAGGGAAATCTTTAGCATTGGGTCTGGTACACACAGGTTTGATGTTAGTATCATTGTATCCTTATGCTCGTCCTCACCGTTTATTCCTTCCTGTTCCAGTCGACTTCTTTTTTTTTTTTTAATTTATTTATTTTAATTGGAGGCTAATTACTTTACAGTATTGTAGTGGTTTTTGCCATACATTGACATGAATCAGCCAGGGGTGTACATGTGTTCCCCATCCTGAACCCCCCTCCTACCTCCCTCCCCATCCCGTCCCTCAGGGTCATCCCAGCGCACCAGCCCTGAGGACCCTGTCTTATGCATCGGACTCTAGTCTACTTCTTAAGCACCAGAGGGTACTTTTTATGAAGATGAAGTTGGTAGGACTGGTATCCTTTTACTCATTTATGGAACTTATTGAGAACCTGTTTCATAATTAACTAGCCCATGTTAATTATGAAATAGTGTGTGGGTGCTGGCTCAGAGATGCTTAACATCCCTGCAGACATAAGATTTGGTCAGATGACTGGACTGCAGGAAGACGGAGCTCATTGTAAAGTAAAGGTATTGCAACCGGCTCTAGAGGGCCAGGCGTTGTGAGCTGGCAGGATGAGGGGAGAATCAGTGGAAGAGAGGAAACTTGAATCTCGCCTTTAAAGGACTCACTGGAGTGGAGAGAAACAGGAAAGATGACCCCTGAGGAGCTACCACAATAATCCAAGCTTTAAGGTTCTGGACTTGGGACCAAAAAGAATCAAACAAATTCCAGAGTCTGTGAGCAGCAGGAAATGGCAGTACTTGATGGTTACTGAGGTGGGGTGGAAGGAGAGAGAGAGGGAGGAGGAGAGAGAATGATCAAGTCTGCAAGCTTTTGAACTTCAAGGGGAGGAAAACTTGAGGAGACACAGTTTGGGGTGGTGAGTCCTTTGGATGTGGCGTGAGTCTGGGGCAGGTGTGGGCCTGATGGCTGGCCAGCCTTGGTGGAAGGCCACAGCAGAGTTCTAAGGATCCCCTGGTCCTGGGAGTGGAACATGGGGCCATCATCATCACCACAGAGGCAAGATGGAAGTGTGTGGAATTGCTTAAAAGATGAACGTTTGTTTATTCAAACGCAGGCCCTGACCTGCACGTTTTTCTGTAGTCTGGGGCTAGTTTTGAGGTCCAAGGTAGCTGCTCTGATCTGAATGTTTCTGTTCCCCCAGATCTATATATTGGAAACCTAATGGTTAGGAGATGAGGATGGCACCCTCATGGTTGAGACTAGTGTCATATAAGAGGGACCTCACAGAATTCCCTGCCAACTGTGCCTCAAAGACTGTGAGCACCCTCACCCCCAACCGTGCTGCCTCCCTAGTCTCAGATTTCCAGCCTTCAGAACCGTGAGCAGTACATCTCCGTGGCATTCTGTTACAGCAGCTTGAAGGAACTAAGACAGGAGCCTTAGGTATGAGCTGTATCCGTAAGCGTAGAGCAGTAAAATGTTGAACCCAAAGGTGAACCATCTACTCCCTGCCACGCCTGAGGACTCTTACCCAGGCTGGGAGTCTTCCTCACCTGCTGCCTGTCCTGCTGAAGGCTGGCCTGTTTTCTGTCACTGTGCTGAGGGCCCACCTGACTTCTCATCAGCATTCCTTTCTAAGAGGCCAGCTTTTGTTTGTAACTGCAATGGAATGTTGTCCTTTCTGCCTCCTGTCCGCAGAGGCAGAGCACCCCCTCCCCAGGCCTCTTGAGGCTGTCTGGAGTGGGGGCTGGCATGGTGGGTGGACTTTAGCTCACGGGAGCTGAGTCAGCACCCAGATGACGGCCAGCTTCCCGTAGGAGGACCCTCTCTTTAGTTGACGGGCTGTGGGGTCCTGCCAGCAGGCAGTGACAGACCTGCGTCAGAAGCTGCTGTCCAGAGCTGCCCTGGGGCCTGACCTTCCCCACACCTGGAGGGCCCTAGGACAAAGCACAGTGGGGGAGGGCCCTGGGTGCTGCTGACCTTCACCCCAGGCCACACTCATGTTCCACAATTCATCCCCTAGAGGATGGTTTTGCTGGGCTCAGCATTTAGCAAGAGACATGGTTTCTTAATTATTCTGAAAAAGCTTCTCTTTGCTAACTTGGCAAGTAATTCTGCATATGACCTTGTATTTTATTCTTCTGTACAAATACAGTTATTAGTATGAGAGGGGGTGAAGCTGTAGTCAAGGCTGCTGCAGGCAAGTTTCAAGAACATACCATTGCAAGGGTCCTTGGAAGAATGGGGCCATATAAGGCCACCTCATATGCTCCAAGAAATACAGGTAAAACAGGTGAAGTCTGGGAATACAGATAAAAGCAAACCTTGACTCATTAATACCACTTTAATTAACTAATTGATAGCACTATGATTTCATCAACCTAAGACCCTTGAATTCTCTTAAGATAAACTGTCTTCCTTCCCAGTGTTACTGAGGTATCACTGACAAAAATTTAAGATATTTGAAGTGTACCACTTGGTAATTTGTGAAAAGGATCCCCCTCCCACCATGGAGTTTGTTAACATATTTACTTTTGGGGGGGGAGCTGGTGAAAACATTGAAGTTCTACTCTCAAAACCAATTTCGATTACATCATACAGTCTTATCAACTGTAGTCACCAGGTTATACGTTAGCTCCTGGGACAAGATCTGAACTGGCCAGTAATCTTGACCGGTTTCAGGTCATTAAACCAGGTCCATACTCTCCTTTCTCACTTGTGTGTGCACCTCTTCTCTTTTTCAAATTTATATAAAAACAAGCATATCTAGGTGTGCTGCTCAGTGCATGTTTGAAACTGAGCACTCGGTGTGACCAGAACCCAGATCTGGTGGTCAGAGAGCGCCAGCCCCTGGGAAGACCCGGATGTGCCCTTTGGTGTCCTCTCCCTCTGGGGAGGCCGCCCTGAGCGCTTCCGTCACGTGGTAGGTCTGTAGAAAGTCGACACCTGTGAGACTGCCCTGTGGCCAGCACCCCCTCAGCCAGGGGTGCCCTTCCCTGGGTGCTGCCCAGGTGCCCGCTCCCCGCCGCCAGCCACCACATCTTCTTCCAGCTCAGCCGCCATCACAACGTGGTGGTCTTCTGTCGCGCCCTGCCTGCCGCTGCCCCTACACATTTAGTTCAGACCGGGCTGCTGAGGGAGACTATGACTCAGGCTAGGTCAGGAGTGCGTCCCTCTGGCCAGGTGGCGCTTGAATTTCAGCAGGGAACACTTCACATCCACTCCTAGGTACTCCTTTGGGATATCTGGCCCTGTGGAAGCCTTGGTTGTGTCATTTTCCACATCCCACAGGACCAAGCTGTTTTTAAGGAAAGCACATCTTGACCCTGCCCCCTAAACCCCAACTTCCCGTAGGGAGAAAGAGGGTGTCCTCACCCCCAGGGAGAGGAAAGAGGATGCGGAGAGAGAAGGATGGAGGAGTCGCAAAGCTGTGAAAGGGGGACTAGTAAAGGTCCCTGGAATTATTGACAAAAACAGATGCTAAACGGTGAGCAAATGGCAATGCAGTAAAACTTCTGAAATCCACCAGGGTTCCTTACTACAGGAGTGTGGCCGTCCACCTCACACCGCCGGCTTTCAGAAACGTTGCTTGGTGGTGGCTGCCCAGAGCCGCATCCAGGCACACTCGTGTGTGCCCACGCACAAACCCACACGCGTGCACGTGCACACCCAGGAGAGCTTGAGACATGCAGACACCGAGCAGGCTTGGCAGGGTCTGTTTCCCTCTGTGGTGCTCAGGGAACACACACAAGGGTTTGGAGGTCTTTGAAATGAAACTTGAAGGCCTGCATCCCTGCTGCACTCCGGCAGGCTCCCACCGATGGAGCCAGCCAGGGCCAGGGCGTCCAGACATGTTTGCTAAGGGACCCAAGGTGAGAGTGAGGAGGGCCTGGTTCTCTGGGGGCGGGGAGGGTCCTCTGCTGTGACCCCGAGCAGGGGACTGAGGCTGCATGGGGGAGCAGGGGACCTAGAGCCAGTTCCACCTGCAGTCTCCGTTGTCTGCTCTCCCAGGAGCCCAGACCTGGACACAGGACACCAGGACGATCGTCCCTTAGAGACCCCAGTGCCCACCTGTTGGGCCCCGAGCTTGACGTATAAAGTGTCTGCTCACCTTTCCGCCTGCCTCCCTGTCTTCCTGCTGGAATGGTGTTCTTGGGACTGTTTCCCTGGCCTGCACCCCTTTGGTTCATCTTCGGATCTTGTGCCCGGCATGATGCTCTAACATTCAGGCAGTCAGGAAACACTGCGTGAAGTATTTGACAAAATGAGAGTCTCAGGATCTCAGCACAGACCTCCTTCCTTGACGTCCTGAGGTGAATTTGCCGGGGCCCTTCTGGTAGGGGTCTGGGCCTGAGGCAGAAGCCCCTGAGCCCCTGTGCGCCCTCCAAGGAGAGGCCTCTTGAGCTTTTGGAGGAGCCCTGTCTGCTCCCTGGGGATCCTCTCCCCAGACACAAGCAACGTCTTGCTGGAGCATAGGAAGGCTGCATGGTGTCTCTGCGCACCTGGCCCAAGCTGGCCGTGGTCTGTTGAATGTCAATAGTTATTTCTCTTCCCTCGCCATCTCCCGGTATGTTTCGGTTTCCACAGAGTGCACCAAACCTTTCGGATAAATTTTTCGGTTCCAGTTTGTGAATCCCAGGGAAAGTTGACTCCGTTTACACTTCACTCACTTAACTTATCTTGTAGGAGTCTCAGATCTAGCCCAGCAACCCTTGAGTCCTCTGGGGGTCTTGCTGTGTGCTTCCCTCACCAGGGGTGACATCTCTTCCTAAACCCCTAAATCCTGGAGGTACCTGGGATGCCCGGAGTGAGGGCATGTTTGTCCTATGCTGGAGTGCAGCCCAGCACACGTTGTCCTTTCTGGTTCTGACCATAATCAAGACAGACAGATAGACAGACAGACAGACAGACACACACCCACACACACCCACACCCACACACCCACACACCCACACCCACACCCCCCCTCACCCCCCCCCACACCCACCAGCTCACATGGATTTGACATGGCTGCATGAGCTAGCCTGTAGCACAGAGGCTGCTGGGACAATCCTACTTAGCAGGAAGCCATAATGCAGGCATCATGGCTGGACAGCTTCCTTGGGGAGGTATCAGTACGTTCACTGCTTGGCTGGGAACTCCATGCCTCCCCACCTCACTCCCAGCCCCCACCCAGCCGTTCTCTGTGGGAGGAGTGGGCCACAAGGAGACCATGTCTGCATTGGTAAGCACACTGGCGTGGGGCTTTTTTATCCCCACTCATGCTTTTGGTGTTACATCTGAGAAGGCTTTGCCTTCCCCTCTGATCAGAGAGATTTACTTCTGTTTTCTTCTGGGAGATTTATCGTTTTAGCTCTTACATTTCGGTCTACAGTCCATTCGGAGTTCATTTTTGTGTATGACCTAAGGCAGCGGTTCTGACATCGGGTACCTATTTGTCTCAGCACCATCTGTTGAAAAAGACTCTTCTTTCCCCCATTGGATGGGCTTCGCTCCTTTGTCAAAAGTCAGTTGACTATAAACATGAAGGTTTATTTCTGGATTCTCGGTTCTGTTCAGTTGATCTGAATGTCTATGTATGTAGCATACCACTTTGATTACTCTCACTTGGTATTAAGTTTCAAAATCAAGCATGTGAGCCCTTCAGTGGTCAGACTTGGAAGCTGTTACCTCCACAGTTTTTCTGTTTACCGCTTCCTTTGACCCTTGTGAGCTGCTGGGTTTTTGGTTCATCAGTGCTTCCAGATTAGATAGATGTTTAGCACGGACAGTTTTGTATTGCAGTGGCAACTTCTGCAGTGCTCATGTTTAAGGAGGGAGCCAGTGCCGCTTTTTAAGCCATTGCCTCCCACCCTCATCCATGATGTAGGGATAAAGACCTTATTAACTCATCTTCGTTCCACTGTGACTGACCCCAACGGACCCAGAAGAGCAGGGAGAAGGGGATTCCTACTTGTGGGGGAATTGCTAAGACAAGGCTGCGTCTGGGAGGGGCTGTCCTGCTGTGACCCCTGGTACATGGGGGCCCTGCACCAGGGCAGAAAGCCATGGGCAGTGCCGGGCTGGAAAGCAGTGTCCCTCAGTCCCAAGCAGTGGGACCACTCTCTCCTACCCTTGCCACCTCTCCAGACACTTACCATGAACCCTCTTTCCCGATTTGTTAGAATCCTGTCCTTCAGCTTTTATGGGGCTCTGTCCACTTTGTGCAGAAGTCTTTAGGGGGTCAGTGACTTACAATGACCTGGTGAACCACTGATCTCAGAGACTGCAGAAGCAGAATTATGGAGAAGGGCCTGAGTCAGTTAATCTAATAGTGTAGAGTTAGGAAATATAAGCAGCATATATAGGAAATGTAAATGAAGAGTGATTTTCCTTATTGCAACTGATAAGGACTTCATTGTGCCTGATAAAAGACATGGTTTTTGAGAATGCAGCCAATTTTCCTCGTTCATGGAGTCTGCATTTGTGAATTCACCTCCTTGTTAAAGTTTATTTGAAACTCCCAAGTCAGTACTTGCAGTACTTTTGTGGTCATTTGCAGATACATGGAGAATGGTGAAATATTTGAGTCACCCAACAGGCATGTTCCCAGGAGAGGTCAAACAAGGCAGTGTTTTTCTTTCTTGTTTCAGCTCTCATGCTATGAACAAGTGTCCTTTTTGAGGTCTGTCTGGCACCTTGTTTTTCATATTTTTCTGCTTTTAGTGGTGATTTTGCTGTTTCAAGTGGCCTCCAAGGATAGTGCTGAAGTGCTGATTAGTGTTTCAAAGCTCAGGGTTGCCACATGCCTTGCAAAGAAAACCCTAGATGAACTTCATTCAGCCTTGAGTTACAGGCACTGGGTTCAATGTTAATGAATCAATGATACGTATCGAATAGGTGTCTTTAAACAGAAACACACATAAAACAAAGTTATGTGTCAGTTGACAAAATGTGATCAGGGGCTCACAGGAACCAAACCATGTATTTCACCTAGGACCAATTGTTCTCTATTCCAGAATTCAGGGTTTGGAGCTTCCTTTTAGAATCCAGGTACCGTGAGTAATAAGAATAGACTGTAGTTACTTTTCATCTGTCACATCCTAGATTCTAAGACATTTGTTCCTAATGCTGTTCACAAATTCAGATCATACCTCCAACCACTTAGTGAGTTTCCAAGAGCACAAGGACTTGTTGACAAGCCTGAGCATGAAACTCAATCTCTACTGCTGTGATTGCTGAGAGAATAGATGTAAATTGCGATCTCATAATTGGCAGCATGGTATGCCAGGGATAACCATGATGGTGTTGATTCCTGGAGCGACTGGTGGGAGAAAGATGACCATCTCTCTCAGAGGCAGAGCCCAAGAAGGTCTGAGTAATGGGCAACAGGGCCAGCAGCTGTAAACTGTTTACACAGACAATTTGCTGGATAAACCAGAGTTTATACAGTTGGGTGTTGTTTACTCTTTAAATCTAGAAAAGATCATATGGTCAACTCTGAGTCTAAGAATTATGTGCTTATACCACACGGTTTTCCACTGAAAAAGAAATTAAACCATCTCACCCAATTTGCTCCTTAAGCTTGTGCTCCAACCAAGAAAAGGAATGGAGAAGAGTGTGTCCACACTGAGTTGGTTTGCATGAGAAGCTGGGTTGGGAGGGTGTGGTGGATGTGATCTGCTTTGTGATGAATTAGATACACTTCTCCAGGCATCAGGAGAACGCTTTACAGCCCTTCATCTGTAACTCCAGCATTTCAGACTTTCCAAAATGTATATTGCTTTCCCTAATCTGTGCCAAGGGTTTCATAGAGATGGAGTGAGTTGCCCTTAGGAGACAAGCACACACTCAATTATGTGTCACCTGTGAACTTCCTTCGTGTCTACTGCCTTCAGGGCTGTACACTCAGAATCCAAATCCAGATAGTTTTTGTTGGTGGTGGTTTGTTAGTCTCCCACTTCTGCCTCTGTTGTATGTCACCTTGAATAAATGAGATATAATCAATACCTTTAATTTTCATAGCAAGTACATATTCACTGTCAAAAGGAAAAAAAAAAGTAAAGATTTGTAATGACTTAACCATGTCCCAGAGGTAGCTCTACTATTGTTAATATGACCACATGTATCCCTCAAGTCTATTCATCTTTAGGATTAAAGAATTTGGACTTAAACATGTGAAACCTTTACTGTATCCCACCCACATCTCAGCATAAGTGCACATTAAGATTTATGAACATCTTTTAAATCCTTCAAGCTTATCGTTGTTGCTGGTTACCAAAAGTTTGGTGTGGGAGGCCCAGCGTTTGCCTGGGGGAGCATGGGTGCTGGAGAAAGACAGCCCTGCACTTGTACACAAGTCTGAGCCCTGATCAGCCATGTAACTGGATGCTGAACCTTCACTTCTCTGCCTGTAAAGTGGGGCCAGTAATACCTTCCAAATAAGGGAGGACCCCGCATGCAGAGCTGAACTCGCCTGTGAAGAGAACCCTAATAAATGCCAGTTGCTTTTCTGCTTCACTTTTGTTCCAAGGAGCTCTGCAAACATGTGGAATTGATGTTTTTTAAGATTTCAAAAATAAGTTCTACTCTGATTTCTCTGGTGTAGAATTTTAAATCATGGAAGGCCAAAACATTGGAAGCACCACTCTGGGGTCTGAGAAATCCTTGCTGTCTGTGGGGAATTCCAGTTCCACAAGAAGGTCCCTCTGCTTCCACAGTTTGAGAACTTATGTTTACAAACTTCATTTTTTTAATTTAAAAAACAAAATCTATGCTGAGAAAACTGGGTTTTCCTCATTTCTTGACAAGTGCTGAGGTGGGATCTGATGGGATCTGCAAAGCTGGTGGCTTTGCAGAGGTAACAGGGTGCCTCCGTGTCTCCATCACACCCTGCTCTCTACACTGCTATTCCCAGAAAACATGGAATAGTGGTGGGCTTTGCTTTCCCCTGAAGCTCCTGGCTTAACTACCATCTGTTCCCTACAGTGCTTTTACAACAACCTGGGCTTCTCTCCAGACTTTGTTTTTTGAGTTCTAAGCATTTTCCACAGCATTGCTCATAAATTTGCAAGCTCCAGTGCTCCATTTTGGGGCTGTTTTTGTTGAGGTGCTTTGCTTTGCTTGGTTTTATGAACAGCAGTTCACAATTGGAATAAATCATTAAAAACACTAGACCTTAATCCACCTTTGTCTGGGAGCATCTCTTATAAACTGAAGCTTCATTTTCTAGTTAAAAAAAAAAGTCATCTGCACCTTAGAGAAACTAAAATGCGGTTATTGAGAGGCCCTCCACTTAGTTGTTCCCCAGCCTTGCGTGTTGCCCAGTTAGAATGGAAGCTCACGAGGCCCCATTCCGGTGCTGAGTGCAGCCAGGACTGAGGACGTGATCCTGTGGTATTTGAAGTCTGCTGGCTCAGCGGGCGGTCCTGGGACAGCAAGCTCAGCACAGCTGGCCCTGGATGTCTATCTTTACCCCTCACCAGACGACTCCTTGGGGCGAGCATGTCTGATTGTTTCCGATTGATTCACTGACCCGGGAGGCTGGGCAGACCAGGGGTGCGTGTGCGTGTGCGCGTGCGTGCGTGCGTGTGTGTGTGTGTGTGCGCGCGCGCACGCGGCGTGTGCAGCATGCGGATGCCGTCAGTGCCCCGTGGAAGCTTTCCGCCCCACTCACTGCCGGACTTTTTGCAGCAGCTCACAAAGCGTTTTTAAAGCAAAACCAGAATAATGACCTTGAAGGCACCACAAAGGCAGATCGTGTCCTTTCTGGTTGTCATTTTCTTCCTTCCCATCCTCTGCATTAAGATGCCCACGTGCAAAAAAACATCTTGAGGCCTAAGAGCATTTCCTTTCTTTTTTTTGGTGGAAAACAAAACAAAAACTTCAACCCTGGCCAAGCGTGTTTCCAAATAAAAGCAGGCGTGTGCCGTGGTGCCCGGCTCCTGTGCTGCCCCTCACAGGGTCTGCCCCTCGCAGGGGTTGTGAGGGGGCTCCGTGTGTGCCGGGGGGTCTGCCCCGGCTTAGTCTTGATGTCAACAAACAGGATGTTGGTTTAGCTCTTCAGAAGCGGGGAGGGAGGTTCATTTTTAATTCCTAAATCCCCCTACTTACCGTCAGCCCCTTCCCGCCCTGGCCCCTGTGCCCGCGGGGATGCACTTCGCTCCCAAGACTCCTTGAGCACACTGAGGGAGCCGTATGTGGCCACAGCACTTCCCAGGGCTCAGGCCGGTGGGCAGAGGCCCTGGTCCCTGGGTTGCCCGTGCCACCGGCCCGTGCACGCCCAGCTGAAGCCACTGCCTGCTCCGCACCCCTGTGAGCGCACAGCGAGGGCTGCACCGGGCCTGCCCAGGCCTGTGACCCACCGACCGCCCCCCGGGCCCTCAGCCCCTTATTCATGTCACAGGACACAGTGGGGAGTCGGCCACCACCAGCACTCAAATCCTGTCCCAGGCCCTGTGCTGAGGGTCCTTGGAGGGGACCACGGGGATGCCCTTCCGAGGTTCAGAGCTGTGAAGGAGTGTGCAGAGCCGCCACGGGCGGTGTCAGCCTAGAGAGGGGCAGCCGTGCATGGCTGATGCCCGTGACCTACAGCTGTGCCCAGTCCATCCAAGGCCCTCTCCTGTTCGCGGGCCTCTGTAGCAGAACAGCGTTGCTCCCCTGGAATACCCCCATCACCCTCACAGGCCGCCCCCTCCCATCCTCTCTCCTCAGCCCCTTGCTCACAGTGTTCTCCTGAGTCTGGTTCCCCTAGCTGCACTGCCTCAGTCTTCCCATCTCAGAGAAGGTCCTGGGGTCTCTCACATGTGTGCAGGGATGAGCCATTAGACCGTGGGGTCTGTCTTCCCAGATGGCCTCCAGGCCCTTACTCTTCCGGTGTCTTTCACTCCTCCCAGCACCTGGTCTCCTCCTTTGAGGGGCTCCTGAGACATTTTCCTGAACCTTCCCGCTGTCTTTGGCCTGCTCTGAGTGAGCCCTGGCCCTGGTCTGGCTCACCCTCTGAGAGCATTAACCCTGGCGGGGCAGGGCCTTGGGCGGGGGATGTGGAGGCCTGGGGCATGGAGTCTGAAGGAGCCTGCTCACCCCGTCAGGGTCCTCTCCATGAACCTTGCCTTGCTGGCCTCGCCTGGCCCCGGCCCTGGATGCTGAAGTTGGCTGCCTCAGCCTCCAGCTCCAGGTGCCAGTCCAGGGGACCTTGGGAAAGTTACCTTTCCTCTCTGAACGGCGGTTTCCCTGTTGCCTCCATCCTGGCTAATGAGGACTTTGTTAGATAAGATATGCCAACTGCTCAGCCTGACGCGTGTTAAATGCTCGAGAGATGCTTGTGGTGGTTATTGTTATCATTAGACAAATACAGAAGCATCCCACACCGACCAGCCAGTCAGTCTCCATGAGCTCTGGAGATACAGGCCCAGTCCCGTGGTCATCCTCGCCCCCACCTGCCCCTCTCGATGGTGTGTGATGCTGACCGTGTGGATTTGCCCTGCGAGGTCAGGACCTCGCATGTTCTGAAGAGGATGTGTTTTGTGTCTCTGCTGCAGGAATTGCTTACTTAGGAGGTGTGTGCAGTGCTAAGAGGAAATGTGTGCTTGCCGAAGACAATGGCCTCAATTTGGCCTTTACCATCGCTCATGAGCTGGGCCACAAGTAAGTATCAGACTCTGGATTGTTCTGCCTCTTTAAATGCTTTTCTGAATACATATTCTTTTCACTCAGATTCTGGAAGTTCTAAAACAGTACTGCTGGGCGCCTTTGCTTCCTCTCGAGTAGTGACCTAGGCAAGCCCAGGTCCCAGCCCTTCAGGGAATCCAAGAGATCACTGAACAGACTGTCTCTGGGAGCGGAAATGCTCATTTGAGGTTGGTCTGTTCTTAAAGCACATTCTGTAAAGGGAAGAGGTTTTTCTCAGAGTGTTGTTGTGAGTTGCATCCCCTTTCCCAGATCAGCACGATTTTGATTCACTCTAAATATATTCAGATAGTGGGATTATCTTCGGGCCGTTTAATTTTTTTTTTTCTTCAGCCAGTTTCAAACAAAGTCCAACTTTCTGAAAGCAGAATGTCAGTGTCTTAGTTTAAAGAATCATCAGCTACGCCCTTTGTCCATTGGCAAGTCTCCCCTTGAGGAAGAAAGAACCACAGAACCCTAGAGCCCAAAGTGTGGACAGAACTGAGGCTGCCTGCTGGCATTTCAGACGGGGAGACAGCAGGGCTGGGGCTTGAGTGGCTGGCCCCAGGCTGAGATCACCTGCAGGGAGCCTCGGGGGCAGGAGGCCAGCTGACTCTCAACCTGTGGCCCGAGGGTTTTCTCTTCCTCCTGGAGTAGCTGTTTCATGTTTCTCTGAAGGAAACATTGTGAGATGACTGCTTAAGAACTTTAAATAAATAAATTGAGGCCAAAACATGCAAAACAATGGGAAAATTTATATTGGACTGAAGAGAACAAAATTAAATGGAAATCTAGTTCTTGGAGAAAATATATGTATTGTCAGTTTTCTTAGTACCTTAGATAGTAAGATGCCTAGAATCTTAAATGTGAACTCAAGCTTCTCAAGAGTAGAGGCTATGGGTAAGGAGTTCGAAAGCAGCTGTTGTCCCCTAGTCTTAGCCATATCTGGGGCTTGATTTTTTTTTTTTAACCTTGTTTCATTTATCTGGTCTCATTTTAATTTTTTTCACTCCTGTGGGTGGGTTTGTTGTTCACTTTTCTGTCCCTCTTGGTTATCATGATGTGAGTAGAGTAAATGAAAATAATCTTAGGCGTATTTTTTGGTATTAAGGAGAAAATAACAAGTTCTTGGCCAAGACAAGCAAGATGAGCAGTTATCTCTAAGCATACATTTATTTCATCTTGACAGTATGTTTTCATTTATTTTTTATTGAAGGATAATTGTTTTACATAATTTTGTTGTTTTCTGTCAAACCTCAATTGACAGACAGTATTTTAAAAATATTGGTGACAGCACTTTGCTCGTCCTCTTTTGTCTAGACTACTAGGAAACTTTTTAAACTAATTGTAATCAAATTGGTATCCATATCTCAGATTTGTTAAGAAAAATAAAACAACAACAAGCCCCACATTCAATAGTGGGTGCTGAAAGAAAAGTGTAAATGTATATGATTTTGCAAACCACTTCTCTCTGTCAAATGCCCCACCCAGCCCTTTGCAGTACCTGGGAACCCTAACAGTTGTGAGGGTGTAAGGTTGTCGAAACATTTCCCAGCACACAGGGTGTGTGGACCCTTGAAGAGATATATTTATGTGAACTGCTGCCTCCCATGGCAGGAGTCACCCCCACACGTGAGCACATGTGGGCCGCCTTTTCTCCTTGGACATTAAGAACACAGAGCGCCATTCCTCTCTGGTGGTCTGTGTGGTTGTGCTTTATCAAATACTGGCATCTTAATTCGGGAGGTCTGCAGATGACTGATTAGATTCAGTCATATTCCAATAGCCTTTAGCTACCGTCTGTTTAGAATTCTCAGAGAGCTCTTTATAGCTTGCTACTGAACTCTAATTACCTGCAAAAACAAACACCTTATTGTTCATCAAAGCCAGTAAATCCTGCTAGCATTTGGTCCTGCCCCTGGCTGGGTGATGGTGGTTTTCCCAGAGAAGTCTGTTGTCTCTGGTTATTCGCAAGCATTGAGAGGCAGATCTTCCATGGATGAAGTCAGCCTCCCTGTCCACGGACTCCCCTGGCCATCCGCCTGGAGGAGTCGGGGAGGCTGTGTGGAGCAGTAAGGTGGAGGCCAGCCTGCACTTTCAGGAAAGCCACTGGACAGGCTGTTTCACAGATGTGAGCCTGGAAACTGATCCATTCCTTGGGACAGAGAGGAATAATTTAATTCCATGTTTCTTAAATGTGTGTAAACTGACATAGGATGGATGGTATCCTCAGTGATCTGATCCACTGGTCTGTGCTCTCTAACAAAATTTCTTGGTGAGAGTTTTAGAAAACAATAAAGAACACCCCTCTGTGTACCCATGGGAAACCTCCAGAGAGCTCACCCACCAGGCCCTAATCATTTAATACTGAAAAGTGAAGCATCTCTTCTGGAGGATGAATGTGTGTGCCTTTGCATGCAGGCATGCATGGACGTGGCCCTTCTGCTCTGTACCCAGTATACCTCCTGTGAGGAGCAATGTGAACACTTACCCTCAGATGCCAGTGTTAGGAGAAAAGTCACTTTCCATAGCAGCTGCACAGGCCATTTATCAGATGATGAGTGTCACATAAGTTAACATGATTTCATTTTTGCTTTGGCTTTCAAAAACCACAAAGCTAAATGTAAGGCTCGGTTTTAATATCTAACTCATTGTAGTGCTGGCATTTTTCTCCCTCTCTTGTATGCATGGTTTTATTTCAGTTATTGTAGTTCAAAAATAATTCATTTGGTGCCTTGAACTGGCTCCAATCCAATTTGCAGTAAAATAAGTTCTCAATTATAGATTAAATGAAAATTTTTTGACTTGGTAACATCAATAATGCTGCTTTGGACACAAATTAACAATGAAGTAATGATGTTTAAATCACATCAGATCTCATAGAGCACCTACTGTGTACCAGGTACTGTTAGATGCTATGTGTTCACTGTGTTATTGAATCCATCCTATGAGGCAGTTTTCCTAGCTTTTACTTTATAGATTAGGAAACTAGTGGTACTAGTGGTACTTTAGAGACAATTTCTAGTCTCTACCTAAAATGATTTGGGATCACTTGTATGATAATATGGATGTCCCAGGTGGCTCAGTGTTGAAGAATTCACCTGGAATGTAGGAGACTCGGGTTTGATCCCTGGGTCTGGAAGATCCCCTGGAGGAGGGCATGGCAACCCACTCCAGTATTCTTGCCTGGAAAATTCCATGGACAGAGGAGCCTGGCAGGTTACGTCTATGGGTCACGAGAGTCAGACAGGACTGAAGCGACTTAGCACGCACACACACACATATGATAATATATCCATGCAACAGGGCCATTAAAATAAGAATTCAAATTATAGAAATATATGTTATAAAGAAGAGAGCTTGCTATATATCCAAAAAACCAAGGTACCTTCAGTTTGCCAGCAGCCAATGCAGAGAAGGCAAAAATGGCATGGTACAGCTGCCTGAAGGAAGCCAGTGTGTCCTCGAGAGGGGTTTCCCTAGGGAACTCAAGTGCTGTCAGGGAGACTGGCAGTTTTCTGGTGATCTGCCCTGGTGAAGAAGAGGTAGGGCAGAAAAGACTCCGGCCATGGCTTCAGACAGAAGGTGAAGGACCTGCATCTCCTGATGGCAGTCGTGGGGGCACCCTGGGAAGGGGCTGTCCTGTGTTTCTGCCTGGAGGAGGAGCTGGGTCTCTCAGCCGCTCTTCTGATGGCAGCTTTGGGCTTTTTTATGAGCCTGATGCGAAGAGCCAACTCACTGGAAAAGACCCTGATGCTGGGAAAGATTGAGGGCAGGAGCAGAAGTGGGCAACAGAGGATGAGATGGATGGATGGCATCACCGACTCAATGGACGTGAGTTTGAGCAAGCTCTGGGAGATGGCGAGGGACAGGGAGGCCTGGCGTGCTGCAGTCCATGGGGTCGCAGGGAGTCGGAGACGACTGAACGACTAACAACGTGACCTTAGATGCCTTCTTACCCATGATAGGCAGCTACCCCCATCTTTTGGTTCGCCTTGTGTGAGCTTTGGAAGGCGGCTGTCTCCCTGTCTTGTTGTGGTAGCTTGAGAAACCCAGCTGAAAATGAGGCTGGTTTTGTGCCTTCTTGAGCCTGCGGTGACCACAAGAAAGCGATGGTCTTGAGCACGAGCGGGTGTCTGCGATAGACCTTTCACTTTAGAGGGCCGTGTTTCCAGCTGTTGTTGGTTGTGACAGAATCAGTGACATGGAGCAGACCGCCCAGCTGGGACAGCTCTGCCCAGGTTTTTCCCTCAAGTAACCAGGATACCTTGCGGTGAGCCTCAGTGTCCAAGTTGTTCATCACTGTTTGACTTCAGAGAGAAAGCGGGAGAGCTCCAAGCATTCGTTTCTTTGAGGCCAAATGCAGCCCTGATTGCTCATGGGAATAACTCTCTTCAGAAGCTCATATCCATGCTGACTGCCCATGAGAAAAATTAAAAAAAAAAATCAAGTGATACCCTGATAATCAAGGGGAGCATTGGTAATGATGTTAGTATAACGCTATTTTTAGAGGCTGTTGTTTACTATGATTTGGAACTTTTAGTGTTAGAAAGAAAATGTTTCCATGAAAATTGGTTAGAGTGCCTTTTATTTGGGAGAAGGTTGGTCTAATGTGGTGTGATAAGGCCCAAGGGAGACATTTGATTGAGAAGAATGCTTCCTAGTGCAGTTGGAGGCTGGGGGGGCACAGACCCAAGTCTCAGCTGGTCATTTGGGGGCTGGGGAAACCCAGGAACCATGCACGCAGCGTGCACACAGTTGGGTAAGACAGCACCTGGGAAGTGTCTAAACAGGGCTTCCAGGTGGGGTGGGGAGAGTGGAGAAGGACTCCACTCACGGCCTACCTGGCTACCCACTCAGGAAAACAAAGAGCTTCCCTTGCGGAAAATAAATCTCTGCTTCTGTCGGATTTAGGAGGCTCTGTTAGATAAGCCTGTTACACATCAGCACCTGCCTAGAGAGTCAGACCAAACCACGTGACCCCTCCAACCCGCAGAAATCTGAAGACGATGCTCCAGACAGACCCCGGAGTCACGGCCCATGTGCAAGCTGTTGCGGGCCGGGCCTCTCCCCCCTGCTCTTTCTGGGGTCTTTCCTGACTTCCAGATGCCCTTTCTTGGGTCTTTCCATTCTGGAATCTACCTCTACTCTGGTCAGCTGGCTCTGCCTGTGGCCTCTGAAAATCGCTGCCTTCATGGGAACTTGGGAACCCAGCAGAGGTGACATATGGGCTGTGCTGCAGGAGAGGAGCCCCTGAGGCCCTTGGAAGTGCCTGTGGCCAAGTGTTAACAGGCCTGATCAATTAAACCACCCGCTCTGGGGGAGGGATGCCTGGAAAGCTCTCCAGGAGACACCAGGTGCACCAGGGCAGGGCTGCTGCCGGCCTGACATCTGAGACCCTGTATCATTGCTTCTGGCCTCATCCGCCTGCCTGCTCCATCTCTTGCTCCCTGGCCCTGTCCCCCCAGGTCACCCCCAGCATTGAGCCGTGGTGCTGGATGTGCTCCTGGCTCCAGCTCACCCCTTGTGAGGTCACCCTGAATTCCATGCTTTTTCGCCACTCCTAGCCCTGCACCAGATGCGTGCGTGCTAAGTCACTTCAGTCATGTCTGACTCTTTGTGACCCCGTGGACTGTAGCCCACCAGGCTCCTCTGTCCCTGGGATTCTCCAGGCAAGAATACTGGGGTGGGTTGCCATTTCCTCCTCCAGGGGATCTTCCCGACCCAGGGATCGAACCTGCATCGCCTGTGGCTCCTCCATTGCAGGCAGATTCTTCACCACTTGAGCCACCAGGGAAGCCCAGTAGTCGTGCTTATCGCTGGCGAGTCAGGTGAGGAAGGGCCCAGCCCTCCAGAAAGAAGCCACCGCAGTCAGGAGTGGTCCTGTCTTATTGCAGCTGACACCTCCTGGGAGACCTGGAAATGGAAGGAAAGAGCAGAAGAAGGAGGGGGACAGGCAGCCCAAAGGGGCCTGATGCTCCCACCTGCAGAGAAATGCGGGGCTGAGGTTGAGCGATACAGAGACCCTGGCGATCAGGAGCGGTGTTTGATGACACTTGTGTGCCTGCAGACACGCAGTCAGTCCTCGATGGACCCTGGCCCATCAGTGCCTGAGTGCACAACTGGGTCCCCAGGTCCACACAAGCGCCCCTCACCCCCTGGAGCTGGTGGAAGCCCTGCCCTGGCCGATGTCACCCAGAGCGGGGACTCTGCTCCCCTGCTCAGTCCAATGAAGACAGAGGCCAGGTGGCCACCTGCCTGAGGTAAGAAGTGGACCCATGGCCCAGGCAGGTCCCGGGTGAGGCTTGATGGCCTCCAGTAAAGATACCGGTGAAAAGTTAGAGCCAGGCACTCTGGATGTTTCCAGCTAGAACGTGACTCTGCTCAAATGAGTTAGGACAGCGGATGAGGAAGGGTGTCCTGTTGTTGGGGGCCTGGGGACACACTTGTCTGAGGTGTGGCATGGAAGCAGGCTGCGTTCAGTTCCCAAGGATGGTGGTTTATGGGCAGAGGGTGGTTGGCTGCCTGGGGAGCTGAGGAAAGGAGAGGGGACACCTGTTCTGGGAGAACTGGTCTCAAAACTGGAGTCGACACAATTCAAACTGAAAGGAATTGTCTCAGTCCCAGAATAGGCAGGAAGGAAAGCTGTTATCCAGTTGCATGAAGAGGGGAGCAAACTGCCGGTGCAGAGCAGGGGGTCCGAGGCATGCACACAGGGGGTGGAGGGTATATGAGCAGGCAGGTAGCTGCCAAGGATGGCCAGGCAGCCTGCCGAGTCTTTTGCCTGGGTGCTCAACTCCGCGGGCACAGCACGGACATCACGTGGAAGGTGTAGTGGAGAGAGGATTTCTGCGAATGTTATAACTGTTTAGAAATCCCAGGAGGAGGACAAGTGTGCTTTTGTTCTAGTTGGAATTCGGGACGGCTGTGTTCATGTGTGGGTCAGCCTTTCTTGCAGAACAGAAAAGGTGGCCCCCAGGAGGTCTGCAGGAAGGGCTGGTTCTAGGACAGGCAAGTCCCACTCGAGGTTTTCAGAGGGATTTCTCCCTGAATCCCTGAGTCTCACCCTCCATCCCTACTCAGCTGCTATACCCTCCTGCAGCCTCCTCTCCTGGAAGGAACCTTAACTGGTGGTGCCAGTGGTGTTCAGGGCTCTCAGGATTCCCATGGAGGCGCTTGGAGAGGTTTCTAAGTACCATTTCCTCAGCGCTTGGCCCCTGGATTAAAGTTGCTGTAGGAGCATCCTTGACTAGGCTGTCTTATCCAAATTCCAGAGTCATATCAAACCTCATTTACTTTTCTTATTATTTTTAAAAATGTGCCACTTAAAATTCTAAGCTCTTTGACATTCATTTACAAGCCACCCTTCTCCTGGTGTCTTGGATGAGCTAGAATGACTTGTGGCTTCTGGAGGGTTGTGGGGCAGCCACCAAGCACAGCAATTCTCAGCCCCGCTCCGCGTTGCCCTGAGTGACTCCTTCCTAACAGCTCTGCCTCTCTTTCCCCTCCTTTCCCTACTCCAAACTGAAAAAAAAAGCACTGGGCCCTTCGCAGATGGATGGTTTTGAATGCGAGGTACAGGGTCCAGCGCAGCAAGGAACTTTGTCTCTGGGGCCCCATTTAAATGACTTCTCTGCCTTAAGGAGTGATTTCTCATTGCCTGGCATTAGGAAGAGTTGCAGGGAAGTTATCATCATTTCCATTGGAGTCTTATCCTTGCCTCGGATTGAATGTGAGGAGAGAACCCTTCTTCCACTTGACTGGAACACCCAGAGCCACTGTTCTTAAGAGGACCTTGATTGCAGCCTTGCCAGATCTGCCCAGGCCAGGCCTGGGAGGGAAGACAGACAAAGGGAAAGCCATTAAAAGCTCTTCAGTGAGCAGACACATGTGTTCCCACCTGCATCCTGAGCAGCTAGGCAGAGCAGCTATTGGCTGGATGTTATCGCCATGATGGGAAATCCAGCTGGATCTGGGCGTCTGCTGCTCCGAGTTCCGTTACTCTGATAGGAAAGGTTACACAAGATGTGAGAGTGTTTGTCTCCATCCCAGGATTTCTTTGCATTTAATTGTTGGTGGATTTCCTTACCTGAAATCATGTCGTCTGAGCACTGTTTGAGAAGATGGCGGTGCAGGAAGAGGGATGTGAGGTGTGAATTGGGTTTGGCTGAAGAACCAAATTTTGAAATCCCCTCAGAACTTCCTTATATTAAAGACCATCCCAGGAATTAGATGAGATCCAATTTTCTCGTTAGAAACAGCAGAGCTTCTGGCAGCTCCCCGTAAGTGGCTTTTCTCATGGTTCTCGGAGCTGGAAGGGATGTCAAAAATCATCTCAGCCTCATTTTGCAGACAGCTTCCTGTTCCAGGGCTCCAAGTGACTAAGCAGAGACTCAGACCAGAGCCTCGGGCCCGGTGCGGTACCTTTCATACAGCTGAACCGATTGCATGCTGAGGCCGCGTGCTCCCCAAGTGGCTCTTCTGGTTCCGGGCTTACCCATATTTGCTGGGAAAGACTGCTGCTGCTTACCTAACCAGGGTCGTGTAAGCACTGTGGGAGGTGGTGGGGCGTTCTAGCGTGCAAACTTCTCCACAGATGGAGGAGTGCTCTGTTACGGACGGACTGTTTGTGTCCCCCAAACTCCTATGTTGAGATCTCACCCCTATGGTGATGGTACGTGGAGGTGGGGCCTCTGAGCAGTAACTAGCTCAAGAGGGTGGAGCCCACACGAATGGGATTGGTGCCCTTCAAAGAAGAGGCCAGAGAGCTGGCTAGCTCTCTTTCTGCCGTGTGAAAAAACAAGAAAGCAGCCTCTGCAACCCAGGAAGGGCCCCCAGGACCCCACTGTGCTGGTCCTCTGACCTTGGGCTTCCAGCGTCTACGACTGTGAGAAAGAAGTTTCTGTTGTCGATAAGTCACACAGCTTGTGGTGTTTTGTTGTGGCTCACACATGCCCGCATTCTCCCAAGGTATTTGGTTTCATGCCTGAAATCCTTGTTCATCCACTGCCTGCTGCTGATGGAAAATTCCAAAGGCCTGAGGGCAGCTGCACGTTCTCTTCACCCCTGGGAACTTTGCCACCAGCCCAGTCAACGGCAGTTCTGGGAAAGGGCCCTGATCTCCTTGTCCAGTTTTAGGCACCGAGGGCCCACTCCCACCTAGCCTGGAGGTGGTTGTACCAGATGATGGCAGTGGCAGACAGGACCAGCAGAGGAGCTTGGAGGGGCCAGGGGAGCTGGAAATCATGGATCTTGTTCCTAATTTCAGAACAGAGCACTGTGGTTGTCAGGGGCCTGCATGAGGATCTGGGGACGACCTCTCAGAGAAAATGTGAATAAGTGGAAGGACATAGAATGTCGGAGGTTGTAACACTCCCCAGGGTCACTGGATGCCTGACAAAGGCCTCGTCTTAGGCACAGCCGCGTTTCTGTGGTGTTTGAAGGGGCCGCTGTGAAGTGAGCCTGGTGACTCCCTAACATCATCATCAGGAGCAAACGGAGAACGAGGAGAAGGCGCCTTGGTCAGTCCTGAACTGAGCCAGGAAAACTCTTGGGGTCGTTGGAGTCCCCAGAGAGGCTGTGGCTGAGGTGGGCAGACAGCCCCTGGAGAAGCTGGGCCCTGTGACTTGGGGGTCTGAAGTGTTATTGGGGGTGAACCTGCACCTCTACGAGGGCCACCAGGTAGGTTGTTAACGAGAAGGGGTCAGAGAAACAGTGGTGGCTTTCCAAGTCAGACTTGTTAAATTGTCTCTCACACCAGGGCCTCCCGGGCCCAGCGGGACCCCTGCCACAGGGCAGCTTCAGACACACTGAGGACTAACCTGCTGATAACCTGCTCAGGCAGTTTGGTTTTCGGTCAGAGATGCCTTCCAGGCAGGAACACGTGCTTCCTGGGTAAAGGACACCCAACCAGCCTAGGTTGACTGCGTCAGTCGTCTGTGCTGGGGGGAGCCCCGGGATGAATCTCCATGACCTGTGCTCTGCTTCCGCCTGGGAGGGGCGGAAACTGCTTTGGCCGCAGGAGAGAGCTACCGTGCAGACAGAGGCGCTGGCACCCGGCTGCCTGGCCCACGTGGAGCTTGGCTCACTCCGCAGAGCAGGCTCCCAGGACCCATCTCTTTCCCTGCCCCCCGACCTCACCCCACTCCAGCCTGATCTGTTCTTACTGACTTGGCAGCTGCCACCTGAAGCACCCCTTTCCAATGCCCTGTTCAGAATCTGGTGAGAAAGAGCGAGGCAGCCCTGGGTGTGGAGCTACACCAGGGACAGATGGGAGAAACACACTCACTCCTGCTGCACCCACCTTGTTCTTCAGAGACTGGTCCCAGGAGCAGTAGCTGTCACCTGGGAAGCTGTTAGGAATGCAGGGTCCAAGCCCAGCTGGGTGATTCCTTTGCACGTGATTCTTCGAGACCCCATCTCAGAGCAGTGCTCGCTCCTAGCTATATATTGTACCTCTGTGTGTGTGTGTATGTACACATATAAACGTAGAGTTCTTTATATGGAGCTGAAGGGAAAAAACTTTTTTTTTTTTTTTTCATTTTTAAAATTTTGGTCCATGGGGGAGTTTTTAGAACAGCTTTATTGCCTTGACTTTGGAATCTTTTCCGTGGTCCCATTTGACCTGTGCTTCATTTACTGTCCTTGCGATGCCAGCAGCCTCCAGCAGGTCTTTACCAGGCTTCCAGAGTTGATGCTGGGTTTCCATTCAGCTTCCTCTGTAGCTTAGAGACCAGCTTTCCTTGTCATGGTTGGTACATCCCACTTGTTAAAAGTGACCCCACTCTGCTGCTGCTAAGTCGCTTCAGTCGTGTCTGACTCTGTGCGACCCCATAGACGGCAGCCCACTGGGCTCCCCCGTCCCTGGGATTCTCCAGGCAAGAACACTGGAGTGGGTTGCCATTTCCTTCTCCAGTGCATGAAAGTGAAAAGTGAAACTGAAGTCGCTCGGTCACGTCTGACTCTTAGCGACCCCATGGACTGCAGCCTACCAGGCTCCTCCTTTCTTGGGATTTTCCAGGCAAGAGTACTGGAGTGGGGTGCCATTGCCTTCTCTGACCCCACTCTAGTGTAAAGATTTAATATGATGTATCATAAAATCTGATAAATTTGGGGCTAAATACCAGACTGTCAAACTCATGGATATCAACAGACCCGTTTAGGAACATGCTGATCAAGCAGAATTTGGTTTGCCTGTGAGATGAGATTTTCCACAAAGAAGTCGGAAAGAAGCAACAGGACTGAAACACTGAACAAAACTGTCAGACACTCCGGAAAAGCCTCCACCGTGGTGGTCTTTGACATCCCCAAAGGGCAGCAGAGGCCCTTGACCTAAGGCCTTGAGAGGCTGGTGCTCCTGTCTTTCCCCTCCAGTGTCCCTTTCGGTTTCTGTTCTCAGTTTGGAGGCAGTAGCCGTTGTGGGAGAGTCAGTGCTTTTCCTAAGTGTGGCTTCTTCCCACCCTTGCTGCCAGTGACCTGCGTGCGCAGAGTCCACCCTGGTGTTGCCCCTTTGGTAGAATCACGCAGCAGGCAACTCAGTCTCTTAATTGTTTTTTGTATTTAATATCAAAGGTGTTATTTTCTCTTTCCACATTTGCTCATATTATCCAAAGTCTAGAAGACAAGTGCCGCCCCCAAATGCTCTGTGGAAAGGTCTGGAATATGAGAGTTTAGAGTAAGCTCTGAAATCCAGGCCCTTGGTCACTTCTAGCTGCAACATGAGTTGAATCACATTGGCCTAGAAGCCCATCTGCCCTGGGGGTTTGGGCTTTGGTCTGCAGAACTTCTTATACTCTGGTGTTTGTTGTGCATATAACAACTCCTGCCAGGTGATTACAAAAATTGTTTCCTTGTGAAAAATGTCCCAGGAGAGAAAACAATGGGGGCTGCTTACCAAAGTGGAAAGAAAGTTAAAAAGTTCCCCAAAGCGATCCTACTTCCAAACTGGCAGATTTGCAGAGGGTTGTAAAGATATCCCTTTTGAAGGCCAAGGGCGTGGTGTCTTTTGAAGAGCCACACCCCAAGGGACACTGGCTTTGGTAACTCAGTTGCCTTTATCACCGGGCATGCTCATCATGACCGAACTGCCCCGCGAGTCCCACCCAGTGTTCACGCGCTCCTTTAGAGGTTGTACACTACATGTTGTACCAGTAGGAGCTGAAGACTAGATAATGGAGGAGGTGAGAGAGATCAACGGCCAGAAATGGAGGAGGTGAAGGTGCTTGACATGATTCAGGCTTTCTTGGCTCAGGCTGAGGAGACTTGATTGCAAATGAGAGCACCGGCAATGAGGGAAAGCAGGGGTGCTAAAGACTAAAATAGGTAAATGCTGTCATGCAAGAGGGGAATGAGACAAATGGCGTACATTTTAGACTTGGGATATTAATATTGTTTGGAGGAAGGATTCCAAAATGACTCATCAAACATCATTTGTGAGCGCTCAGGTTTAAAAGAGGCAATCCTGGAAGTCGGCCGAGAACCTCCAGACAAGTCATCCCCAACAGATCTGCAGAAGCAGAGAATGTAAAATGTAAATTTCACCCAGGTTTCTGCAAAACTCTTAACACTCCTGATGGGAAATATGTGGAACCATGGGCTGGATACTGCTGCAGTTAAATGAACTTATAACTTGAACTTGACTCAAAGCATCATTATCAGAAGAGAAATATCTACCTGGGAGAGAGGCTTCTGGCTACCCTGGGGCCCACTGATTTAACATTTCTATCATGAGCTGCATGCATGTGGAGAGAAGACCCATGCCCATCAGACACTGAGATGGCGCAAAGACAGGAGGGGGAGTGGTGTGCAAACATTCAGAAAATATGAAGTTCTTGACCACCTAGAAAAGTGGGCCAAATGCTGAAAATCATGATCGCATTTCATTTTCACCTCCAATCCTATGGTATTATTATTTGCATTTTATAGAGAGGTCCAGGGACAGTCCACTGGTAAGTGGCAGAGTCAGGCTTCAAGCCCTTTGTCAGTGTTGAAATCTGTGCACTAACCATATGACTTGCAGCTTTCCAGATGGTATTTAATATGAGTTAAGCCCCAGATGAAGTAGATGTAATGCACAGGAGGGTGGAAACATGGCTTAATGGCAGCATGTGTGAAAAGATTTTGGCCCCTGCCAGCAAACACATGTGTCTCTACTTCCGCATTGTACTCCATTGACAGACATTACTAATTGATCCCAGGACCGTTTTCCACTGAGTTCCAACTCATAATCCTCCCTAACTCTGCAGCAGCCCATAGAGTAAGATTGGCACAAGAGATGAAACTGATTTCCTATATGTAAGGGGTTACTGTTAGCTGGTGAGCTTCCCTGGTGGCTCAGATGGTAAAAGCATCTACTTGCAATGTGGGAGACCCAGGTTCGATCCCTGGGTCGGGAAGATCCCCTGGAGAAGGAAATGGCAACCCACTCCAGTACTCTTGCCTGGACAATCCCATGGATGGAGGAACCTTGTAGGCTACAGTCCATGGGGTCACAGAGTCAGACATGACTGAGTGATTTCACTTTCACGTTCATGGTTAGCTGCATACTCATTAAAACACATGCATTCTTAGGCCCCGTTAACAGGAGCCTCATCTCCAGAAATGAAGAAGGCAGTGATGGCTCTGCTCTGCCCTTCAGAGGTTAAGTGGCATCAGGAGTCTGGCATTCAGTATTGGGAAGTCTATTTTTAAAAAGAGCACAGGAGGCAGGATTATGCCATGTGAAAGGGAAGGGGTGATGAAGGGAAGAGCTGGAGGAGCTGAGTGTCTCTGTGCTGAAGAGCAGGGCTAGGGACACAAGCACTTGGGGGCACATGAGAGGCTTCTGGGCACAAGGGGTCTCTGCACAGCCCCTGAGAGAGAGCAGGGTAAAACCAGCATGCTCAAGACTCGTGGAGAGCGGCTTCGACCCAACGAAGAAAGAAAGCTCATCAAATTTGAGTTCTCTAGCAGTGTTGATTTCCTGCACAGAGCTGGTTCCTTGCAGCCTGGGGATTGAAGGAGAGATTCTTGGAGCATGGGGAGAGTTGAGCTGGTCTCTGAGCTCACATCAAACCCTCCCCTTGTTGATCCTGACCCCCGCACAACATAAAGGACAAACTAGGCCAGGATCTGGGCAGTGCCCAGATCCTAAGGCAGAATGGCAGCAGAGATGCACCCATGTTGAACAGCAGCCCCTCTCACGGGTTTATTATACAGGCTAGTTTTCAGTGTCTTCCACTCATTAGTTCTTTCAGTCCTCCCCACCACCCTGTGGGGTAAGTACTGTCATTCTCTCCATTCTACAGGTGAGGAAGCTGAAACACAGGTTACATGACTCACCACAGCCCTGGAGCTTGTAGGTGATGGAACCAGGATTATCATAATATAAAGTTATGCCGCGTTTGGAAGTAGCAGGCTGTTTATTGTGGCGTATGACGTGCAGGACAGTCAGCCCCATAAAAGGGCCATGTTGAGGGTCCTCAGAGAGGAGGCAGGAGGGTGGGAATGGGCCTTGAGGGAGGAGATTGCAGAGTAGTCAGAGGAGGGGGGATGCATGGGTGGCTGAGGGTGGTGAGCCAGGGACACAGTGGGCAGGGTGCAGAGCCTCCCATGGAAGCCACTGTGACGGGGGTCAGGCAGGCCTGGTCTAGAGGTCACGGAGAGAAGGTGGTGACAGTCCAGGGAGGGAGGAGCTCTGACAGAGACCATGTACCTTGGCACCTGTGTAGCCAATGGCTGTCAAGCAGCGCAGGGGAAAGTCAGGGCCCATGCTGTGTCCTAGGACGCAGGCCTCCGAGGTTCTGCCCAAGTGTGTAGCCCAGGCCTGCAGCTTTAATTCAGGTTTTCAGGGAGAAAATCCTGAAGGCAGCTTTGCCACAGGTTGAGTCAGTTAATCTTCCTATGTCTCCAACTTCCCCATCTGTATAGTGGGCACACTGACTTTCCCTCCTCCGTAGCATGGTTTAGAGGATTCAAGGAGTCAGTGCTGGCTTTGGTCCTGGCCTGAGCTGATGTAAATTCAGCTTTTCCCTGCTCCTCTCCTTTAAATGCAACCAAATGTACCTTGAGAATTATTCAACAGACAATAATAAAAGGGCTATGAAAGCTGGGAAGAAGAAGGCAGATTGGCTGGGGTCCTGAGGACCTGAGAAACAACAGCATGGTGAGTTCCAAGGCTTTCTTTTTACCTCCCATGTGTCTGGATTTGGGACCTAGAGGTCTGTGACCTGGAACCATCAACAGATACAAACGTAAAACCCAAGAACACCTGCTCCTTGAGCGATGGGCTGGGAAAGGCAGAGGCCAAGGAGACCTTGTGCGGAGCCTGGTACACCCCCTTCCATACATAGCATGTGTTGGGCTGGCTGAGCTGCTGGCCACTGCATGGTGAAGCCCAGCTCGTGTCCCTCAGCCAGCAAACAGCAGGCAGCAGCCCAGGCCTGTGCCTCCTCATCCTCATCCCCGTGGCTCAAGGAGCCCCAGCCCAGCAGCTTCCCATTCCCATAGCCCTCCGGGCAGAGGGTGGCCGGGTGACACCAGGCAGCTGGTGGGAGTGCCTTCCGCCCCACAGACGTCGCCACAGTTAATGAACAGGAGCCCGGGCAGCACTGTTTTCAGGTACCCAGGGTTCACTCACCAGACGGCTGGCCATACAGCCAAACACTGGCCCGGATGCAGACGAACCAGGTCGCTCATGTACTCCTGGTGGGGAGGTAAAGTGGTATGGCCGCTCTGGAAAATGATCTGGCAGTTCCTTTTAAAACTAAGACCCAGTGGTTGTACTCCTGGGCATTTATCCAAGAGAAATAAAAACTTATTTTTACATAGAAACTTGTACGTGAATGTTTATAGCAGCTTTTGGTTGTAACAGCCAAAAGCTTGAAACTACCCAGATATCTTTCAGTGGGTGAATAGTTAGACAAGCTGATACATCCATACCGTGGAATACTATTCTGCAGTAAAAAAAAAAAAAAAAAAAAAACAGATGATGAATGCAGCCATGGGAATGATACTGAGTGAAAAAAAAGCCAGTCCTAAAATGACGCATACTGCCTGATTCCATTTATATAACATTCATGGTGTAACATAGAGATAAAAGTGTTAGTCGTGTCTGACTCTTTGTAACCCCCTGGACTGTACCTCTGTCCATGGAATTCTCCAGACAAGAATACTGGAGTGGGTTGCCATTTCCTTTTCCAAGAGATCTTCCCAACTGAGAGACTGAACCTGGTTCTCCTGCCTTCCAGGCAGATCCCTTACCATCTGAGCCACCAGCAAGGACATAGAGATAGGGGACAGATTAGTGATGGCCAGGGTTTAAGGGGTGGGGTGGAGGGGGGCTGTGGAAGTGTAGTCTATTGGTGATGCCACGACTTCCTGATTGTGGTTTATAGGTAGCAACGTGTATGAAGAAATTGCCTAGAACTACACACTGAGAGTGTGTATATGAGATCTAAAGAAACACAACAGGTTGCATCCATGTCCACTCCCTGATTTTAATTCTGCACTGTAATTATTATGCAAGATGTTACCATTGGGGGTGTGTGTATAGGGGTACAGAACCCCACCTCTGTATTTTCTTTCCAGCTCATACACATCTGTAGTTATTTCAAAATTACAAGTTTAAGAGAGAATGCCTTGAAGGTCTTCCGGAAATGCAGGTGTCCAGGCCACACCTCATAGCAATTGAATCAGGATTTCTGCTGGTGGGAACCAGGCATCCAAAATTTTCTAAACTTCGTTAGGTGGTTTGAACACACAGCCAAGTTTGAGGACCTGTGTTCACTCCCCTGAGCAGTTATCCTGGACATCATCGGCACAGCTGCAGGAGCAGCACCTGCCCTCTGGCTGGGCGCCGTTTGAAGCGCTTTGCATCCATCATCTCATTTCACCATTGATAATGACCACTATCGTTTATGCAGTGCCAACATCAGCTCTCCTTCCCCTTCGTGGACCAGTTATGATGGCTCTGGAAGCACAGAAAAGGCAGAGCTTCCCTATCCTTGGCACACTCACCTCATTTTGAAAAGGAGCCTGAGTGGGTTCTGGTTTGGTGCCATCTCCATGGGTCTTCCCTGTAATGAGAGAGAAAAGGCAAGGGGGTTGGAAGGGGATGGTGACATAACTTGTGTGTTCGTGCTTCTCAAGAGCTCTCTCTCCCCTGTTTCAGAAACAGGGCGGGATGAGTGGGCCTTGGGAAACCTTTGCCCATTGTAGTCTTTGAGTTTTCACATTTGTCTTCCTCCTGCCTGAAGAGGGTCCTCTGTGGTCTGGATGCATCTGTGCTGATGGGCGATGGTGCCCTGGGGAACATGGCCAATGGAGTGGGGGAAATGGGAAGCCAGAGAGCGTGGTCCGTTGGCCCCAGGGACCTGATCAGCTCCTAGGAAACCGGCAGATATGACTCCGAGGAAGCCCTCATGCGTGTGACAGTCACAGACATTTAGGGTGACGCAGAAAGAAATGACAGCTTGGAAGCAGAGGAAGTCCACACGTACGTGGCTCTGTTTCCCCTTGTTTGACCTCAGGCCTGGGCAGTAGTGCCTGGAAGACGAGTCACAGGGCAGGCCGTTGTCTGAGGTCGGTCCTGTCATCCGTTGAAGGACAGTACAGCCTTGTTGCAGGAACACTTAGCAGAGCAGGCCAGCCTGTCCCCATTTCCTCTGCCTTCAGCGCTTGCTCTCTTCCGCCTCCCACTCCTGCTGTCTTCATTCTAGCACTCTAAAAAGAAACTCTTTGGCTGAGAAAAATATTTATATGCCTGTGACTTTGACAAGAATGAGTCCGTGTTTGGGCTGGAGGGTGAGGAAGAGAAGCAAGCATGTGAAGTCTTGTCCTCCTCTGGGGTGGGGTGGCGGGAGTGGAATCGTGCTGATGTAAGGTAGAAAGCACTCAGAGGGAGCTGGTGGTCTCACCGGCTGAGCCTCAGGGGCAAAAGTGACCCAAAGAGGAGGTGACCCCAAGCCCTTGAGTCCCCGTCCTGCCCAGTGCACCCCGCCCCTGCAGATCCACTCCGACCCTGGCCTCAGGGTCCTGCGTGAAGAATTAGAGTGGTTCCTTTTCCTAAAGAATGAGCCTTCTCTTGAAGATCTCCAGGTGGAGGAGGGCTCAGCCTGTGGTGTTTGTCCTAGGTGAGCCCTCTGCTGCCTTCCGTTCAGTGAGGTCACCCTGAGTGCCACCTGGAGGACTCGCCTTGGTGGTGGGTGCAGCCTGAGTGGTGCAGCCAGCTGCACCTTTGACAGTGCCCGGCTCAGACCAGCTCGACTGCTGTCAGGGCGGCCAGATGGGACACTAATCTCTTCTGTAAACACAAGTTGAAAGCAGACATTTAAATAAAGGCCAGTATCAGGATTATTTTTTTTAAAGGAATAGGATGACAGGGCACTTGGTACCCTTGCTATTTCTGGCTCCTCTTTCACTCCAAAACGCAGCAGCGTCCCACCCACCAGAGCCGGGTCGCCTGTGGTCAGAGGGGCGGGGAGTGGGGGGTGGGGGTGGAGAGTGGGAGGGGACCCATGGGGGGGCCACAGCTCCCTGGTTGAGGCCGAGGAGACCCTGGAGCTGGCGGCCGTCTTCCCTGCTGCTTTCTGCCGGGCACCGCACATTCTGGAAGATGGAGGGCCTGCTGGAACCACCCTTTATTGACACTGAGAAGCATTTTGTCTGAATACCTCTTCCTTGTACATTTCAGATGGGATCCTGTGGGGAGGGCCTCTTTTCCTGTTTTAATAACCCATTATCAACTACAAAGTTGCCGCTAGTAAAAATATCAATTATCGCTTATGCAATACTTCTGGCATTACTTGAAACCACATTCCATCCTCTTAACATGATGGTTGCTCTGAGCCAAAATTCAGAGTGGGTTTGAGGACAAGTTGTGTACACAGTCATTTAGACGGCCAAAAGAATATATTTTTATCCTGTAAATTGAATGCCAGTTAAGCAGTAGTGATTACTGCAAGAAGCTATAATTTATACCAGGGGAAGTGAAGATTTTTTTTTTAAGATAAAATTGCTTAAGTAAGGCCTAAAAAATATAAAAGGAAAAAGAAATGGTAGTGACAAAACCCCCAAAGTCTCAACTATGTAGAAACTTGAAGAGCAAACCCTTGGGTTAGAGACCTGTGAGTCCATGTATTCAGTTCCCAGGATACTTCAGAGAGCCACATAAACCACCATTTAATAATTTAGCACCAGGGTGATTACTGTGCCTGAAATTTGCTCCTTAGAATTTGCAGATGAAACACTTGGGTCATGTACTTTGTCTGTGTCCAGAAGCTACAGACACTAGTGTGCTCCCTGGTCTCGCCCCTAAATTTGGAATCTGGGCAGAAATAAAGAACAGTGTCAGAATTTTGACTTTGACTAACCGGGATGTAATTGTCCTAATCTTTTGCTTGGCTGAAAATGTGATGAGAACTCCTGCCATTTGTTCTGAACTTGGACTTCTCCCTGAAATTTGTGGGCAGAAGGAAAGAAAAGCAGAGGGGGACAAGAATGTGAGCTCAAATACTTGAACTGTGGCACGTCGTGAAGGGAGGGGCTCAGTCAGTGCTCAGAAGGCAGGCCAGATCGTGTGTGCATGAAGGCTTGGAAGAGCTGGCCACTGGCTCCACTGAGGATGGCCTGTTTCTAGAGGCACTGTCTTAGCCCAGGGGCTACATTACACATCCCTGGGAGCCCCTGTACAATACAAGTGTCTGGCCTCTCCTCTAGAAATCCTGATTTACCTGGTGTGTGGTGGGCTCCAGGAATTGTTACGTTCAGAGTTTCCCAGGTAGCGCTCACCCGTAGTCAAGGTGAGACGGTTCCTAGGAAGGTCATCAGCAGTGGTTCTCAGGCATGCTCCTTGGACCGGCAGCTTCAGCATCTCTAGGGAACTTAGTCAAAAGGCGAATTGTCATCCCGCTCTTGACCCCCGCCCCTTAGACTGACCGAATCAGAAACTCTGGGGCAGAGCCCAGCCGTCTGGGTTTTCACGGTGCACTGGGGGTCTCTAGCTGGTGCTGAAGTCTGAGAACCACTGGTCAACACTAGCCGCAGTTCTCAGACTTTAATGGACTTTAGAATCACCTGGGAGCTTTCAAAAGTCCAGATGCTTGGGGTCATGCCTCGTACCGATGGAATCAGAACCTCTGGTGGTGAGAGCCGGGCCTCGGGGTTTCTTCTCCAGGAGATCTACAGGATGAGAACCAGTGATGTACAGGAACTGAGTGACATCCCTCCTGGTTTTAAGATTCTAGAATTTGCCTTTGAAATTCTGTCCTGTCTCTCTAGTGTTTCATTTAGGCAGGACATAACGTGCCTTAGGTCAAGGGAGGGATGACAGAGCCCGTTTTGTTTTGATGGAGGGGGTGGCTGCTTGCTTATGAGACCGCTGCTCAGAGAAGGGCTCCCCAGCTCACCCTGCCCCCTGCACAACAGGCGCAGGGACCGTAGAGCCGTGGGGTGAAGACTTGCAAGAGGAGTTCCTAGATATCGCCCAGCTGATTGGCTTTGGTGCAGTCTGTTCTATCAGTTTACGAATACTCATCAGCACCTTCTGTGTGGCTGGTGCTGGGCCTGTCTGCGGGGAGGCTCTGGGCTGTTGAGGTGTAAAAAATGGCAAATTCTACCCCCAAGGAGGCCTTGAAAGAAAGGCCTTAGGAGGGGTTCCTCTTAGCTGGGAAGGGCAGAGGATGCTGAGAAGGTGACAAGCAATCTGGGCCTTATGGGAAGGGGAGGATTTTGGCCCACAGGGAGGGGGGGAAGGGGTGTCCACACTGAGGTAGTGGGCAGGCAAAGGCCCTGGGATAGAGGGTCTGGCTCCGGGGTCACTGGGGGCAACACCCCCTCAGGCCTGCTGACCCTGTGGCCTGCATTTCACAGCTGGGAGCTGGGGTGGAGTGCACACCCCACCCCTGCACCTCACCCTACCCCAGTTCCTGGTCAGAGAGGAAAAGGCAGATCTAAGTAATGAGGCCATAAAGCCCCTGCTGATGTGTGGTTTCAGGGAAGGAAGGGAGTGAGGGTCATTAGGGGCAGGAAGCAGCCTGTCCTTAACTGGTCTTCTGTCTGGGGCATCCTGTGCCCTTTGATGTTCCTGAGAGGCCTTTGAACTTTGAGAAGCTGCAGGTTCTCTGAGCGGCAAGTCCCCCTGCAGTCAGCTAATCCTCTCCCGGCACCACCTTTGAAGGGGTAGGAAGTGCTGGGGGCTGCTTTCCAACACCCATTAAAACACCAGCCCCTGGAGGAACTGGGGACAGAGATTGCCTCCAGGTCTGGGGTAGGGGAGTGAAAGGGGGGGTAGGGGAGTGAAAGGGGGCCTAGGGAGCTACTCTGGGGGAGGGAGGACTCAGGTTTCAGCTTATACTCCTTTGTCTCTTTGAGTTTCTGCCAGACACTTGTTTTAGCTACTCCACACCAGGGCTCCTCCTGTTGGCTAAGAAAATCCCTCCCTGAGAGATCAGGCAGTTGTTATTGTTTGTTAGTGGAAAGCTTATTAAATCTACACTTCTAAGCAAAGTTGCTAAGTCTAGGTGGGACTGAAAAGAATGTTGTCTAGTTAAGGGATATCAACTGTTAAAAAGGAAACAAATACTCACTGTCCTCTGGTTTCTTTGCAGTGGGGGAGGGGGGGTGGGAGGATGGTGGAGGAAGGCCTATGAAACCAATGAATTTAGAGCATTTCTTTTAGTACTTTTAAAAGATGGTTATTTTGAAGGCTAACTATGAGGTTTTCCACAACCAAACCAAATTTCATCCTGAAGTCTGTAGATGATCTTTGAATGATCCCCAGCTTAAGCCCCTAGACTCTGGCCCAGTCCACATTCACAGGGTAGCTGGGTTGGACAAAGGCAGAACTGGTGAGGTAGACCAGAAATCTGACTTCGGACCAGAACAAGGGAGACCCTTGGTTCTGGAAAGACTTGCTGCAACTGGCTGTGAAGTATTGGGTGGTCACCTCTCTCTGGGCTCCAGATTCCACATAGACACAGACAGAGGGGGCTTCAAGAGCCCCTGAAGTGGTTAAACTCCTGTGGTTCTTTAGAGTCTGAGTCTCCACTAGAAGAGGAATTAATATCCTGAGCATCAATTTCCTGGCAATTTATTTTTAATGCGCAAATTTTTCAAGTACCAAAAAGGAGAGGCAGGGCAAATATCATAGAACACTTCAGGGTCCCAACCCTGCCCCCACACTCTGGCTGTTATTCCTAGACCTCACTGCACCCACCAGCATCTCAGGGACCTGGGTATGTCTGTCTCCCTCTCCCACCCCTCACCCTCCAAACCTCAGGTATAGATGGGAGGTGGGAGGGTAGGAACTATGCTGTTAGGTTGTTGAAAAAGTAATTGTGGTTTTGGACCATGAATTCAAAATCATTATAACTAGGCTCCAACATAACTTTATTAATCCAAATAGGAGCCATTAAAATCAACACACTTTTGCCAATGAGAGATAAGTTTGTTTATTCATGAAATGCATCGGGATTTGATGAACTCTTGGAAAGCATTTTCTGCCTGCTGCTGGTTGTGAAAGCATTTTCCCTGCAAAAAGTTGTTGAGCTGCTTGAAGAAATGGTAGTCTGTTAGCAAGAGGTCAGGTGAGCATGGCCGATGAGGCAAAGCTTTGTAGCCCAGTTCATTCAACTTTCGAAGCATTGCTTGTGCGACACCCAGTTGGACATTGTCATGAAGAAGAATTAGGCCCTTGTTAACCAACGCCAGCTGTAGGCATTGTGGGTTTTGGCACATCTCATCAATTTGCTGAGTACCCTTCTCAGATGTAATAGTTTCCCCAGGATAGTTTCATCAGAAAGCTGTAGTGGGTTAGATGGGCAGCTGACCACTAAACAGTGATCACAACCTTTTTTTGGTGCAAGTTTAACTTTAGAAAGTGCTTTGGAGCTTCTCAGTCCAACCACTGAGCTGGTCATTGCTGGTGGTTGTATAAAATCCACTTTTCGTCATATGTCACAATCTAGTCAAGAAATGGTTTCTTGTTGAGTAGAATAAGAGAAGATGACACTTCAAAATGACCATGTTTTTGATTTGCAGTCAGCTCATGGGGCACCCACTTGTCAAGCTTTCTCACCTTTCCAGTTTGCTTCAAATGCTGAACGACCCTAAGATGGTCGACGTTGAGTTCTTCAGCAACTTCTCGTGTAGTTTTAAGAGGATCAGCTTCAATGATCCTCCGAATTGGTCGCGGTCACCTTCCATGGCTGGCTACTGCATTCCTCATCTTCAAGGCCCTCGTCTCCTTTGCAGAATTCTTGAACCACCACAGTACTGTACATTTGTTAGCAGTTCCTGAGTCAAATCATTGTTGCTGTTGTGAGTTGTCTCCACTGCAGACAGCTAACCCAGGGCCCCAGGACATGGCAGGGGCCCTTCTCCGCCTCACTGCAGCGCTCTGCTGTGTGGGCTCCGGAGGCCCAGGGGCTTCGACCTTGACCTTCTGAAGCACTCCACAGGGGACAGTACAGAGGACTCATGGGGACTGTAGGTGGCCCCGAAACCGAGAAATCCCTCCCTGTTCACACACTGTTCTCCCGTCTGCAGTGCACAGGAGGTTCTGTCTTGACATCCGGAGCTGGGGGATAACCGAGACTGACTTCTTTGGAACCTTTCAGCCATCTTTCTGTTTCCTACCCTGTTCAGTCTGGTGCCCACAGTGCCTTTTGACAAATTACACTGTAGGCTAAGAAGCAGAAGGCACATTCTTCTGACTCTCACCCCATCACCCAGTTTCCTTCAAAAAATAAGTGCCAGCCCTCTGTTTAGGCAGACTTTCCTTGGCAGGACCTTGGGAGCACACTGCATGAAGGGAAACACTTTGTACTCTTCAGCTCCCTTGCTGTGTTCTTGCTTGACAAGCCAGAGAGCCGCCCTGGAACAAGAATTCAGAGTTGGTCCCCCCAGCCCTGCAGGATGCTGTTGGCAGACCAGGAGGGGTGAGTGGAGCCACGGGCTCAGACCCACTTATGCCGCATTAGCCTGAGTCCTCGGAACCCGCCCCATGCTCCACATTGGCCTCCAGCTAGCACAGCCAGGCCTAAGGGAAGGCCCACTGCAGATTTGAAGGAGACTACGGGTGACTGCAGCCATGAAATTAAAAGCCGCTTACTCCCGGGAAGAAAAGCTATGACCAACCTAGACAGCATATTAAAAAACAGAGACATTAAAAATTTGCCAACAAAGGTCCGTCTAGTCAAAGCTATGGTTTTTCCAGTAATCATGTATGGATGTGAGAGTTGGACTATAAAGAAAGCTGAGGGCCGAAGAATTGATGCTTTTGAACTGTGGTGTTGGAGAAGACTCTTGAGAGTCCCCTGGACTGCAAGGAGATCCAACCACTCCATACTAAAGGAAATCAGTCTTGGGTGTTCATTGGAAGGACTGATTTGAAGCTGAAACTCCAATACACCAGCCACCTGATGCGAAGAGCTGACTCATTGGAAAAGACCCTGATGCTGGGAGGGATTGGGGACAGGAGTAGAAGGGGACGACAGAGGATGAGATGGTTGGATGGCATCACCGACTCAATGGACGTGAGTTTGAGTGAACTCCGGGAGTTGGTGATGGACAGGAGGCCTGGCGTGCCGCGGTCCATGGGGTCGCAGAGTTGGACACGACTGAGCTGAATGGAACTGAAGGGGTACCAGTGAACCATAGTGCAGCCTGGGAGGGAAGCTGGGCCTGACTGCTGCTGCTGTAGCATCTTCACGGGCTTTACAGCATTCTCAACTTAGGTCACGCAGGCCTTTTTCTGGGGCCTTTCTGCACTCCAGGCCCAGAGCAGGCCACACCAGGGATGTGGGACCTGGATGACATTCATGTCAGTGGTTAATTTGAGAAGAGTGTAGTGTTTTTGTGAAGTCTTCTTCTGAAATAAAAATGGTTTCTTCAATAAATTATCTTTCTTTAAGAAGCTAAGGAGATCCTCGCAGAACTGTTTAGCATTAGAAATAACCTCCTTTGTTTTGCCCAGTTACAATCCACCATTCACTTTTTTTAGTTAGCGAGTGAAAGCTTGTGATCTTATGCCATTCTTGAGAAAATTCATTTGCAACTGAGAATGTCCCAGATTAATTGCATGTAAGAGGCCTCTGTGGGAGGTCATTTAGAGAATCCCTCTTTTCAGACATCGTGGTCTAAAGCAATTTAGACTGATATTCCTTCATTATCCTGGGTGTTCTGTAAAGCCTTTGCAGATCTCTAGGTTCTTCTCTTCTAATCCATCACATCACAGTCCTGCGATTTGAGGGCTTAGCACAGATGGCACCGTCAGCACAACCATTTTAGAGGAAAAATAGGCATGAGGTCATACAAAGAGTCAGTGTGAGCCAGCATGGCTCCTTTCTCTAAATCCCCGTGACTTTCAGCTTCTGATGTCGGCACCTGGCCCTGAGTCTTCTCCAGTTGTGTCACGAGGTTGTCTTATCTCTCTAAATCTGTAAGCCTGTAAGTACTCTGTGGGCCTACATATACTCTTGCACCAAAGTGATGACATTGGCAGTTCCTGGTACAGTGGTGGTACTCAGGGTCATTGAATTAGATTCTTGTCTCTGCCTGTACAGTTCAGTGTGGTAGCAGTTAGCCACAAGTGGGCCTTTAAATTTATCTCAATTAAAATTTAATAAAATCAGAGTTTCAGTTCTCCAGCCATATTAGCACATTCCAAATGTTCCTAGGCCACAGGTGGCCAGTGGCTGCCATACTGGATAGTCACACAGGGACTGTCGCATCATCACAGTACCTGCTGACTTGTCTGTGATCGCTGCCAGATTGTGGGCTTCCTGCAGGCAGGGCTGTGTGTGCCCCTCGGTGCTGTGTCCCTTGTACCCTGAAAGTGCTGGTATACGGAAGCGCCCACCCAGCTCTTACTGGAAGAAAGAGTAACAGCTCTGCCTTACACTGTGCTTAGTCTTCTAGATCAAGAATCACAAAATGGAATCATTTTGTGAAGCCCTTGAATCCCTGGTTCAAGCCCCTCACTTCCCAGCTAGGAGAACAGTCCTACTGAGTTAGGAACTTTGCCTCAGCTCCCCCAGATAACTGGAGCAGGTCTTTAATATCAACCATGGCCTCTGTCTTTTTGGAGTATCACTCTTTCCACTGTGTTAGACTGTCTTTAGTGTTTACTTTGAGATGGTAGCAGGAAGCCCTCTTAAAATGATTATTTAGAAGAAAGTGTCCTTAAGCTGACCAAGTTTACCTACCTGCAAGCAGTCTAGAACAGATGTATCCAGTGTTTGAATATTAGTAGTATGCCCGTTAGTTTTTGGACTAGGATAAAGGTCCGCATGTTCTAACTAACATTTTGCATTGTTTAGAAGTCCATCAAACTTCATAAGGTAAGAAATGAGGTATAAAGCTTGAAAGGGAAGAAGCAAAGCAGTAGTGGCTACTGGCAATGGCACCCCACTCCAGTACTCTTGCCTGGAAAATCCCATGGATGGAGGAGCCTGGTAGGCTACAGTCCATGGGGTCGCTAAGAGTCGGACATGACTGAGTGACTTCACTTTCACTTTTCACTTTCATGCATTGGAGAAGGAAATGGCAACCCACTCCAGTGTTCTTGCTTGGAGAATCCCAGGGACGGGGGAGCCTGGTGGGCTGCTGGCTATGGGGTCGCACAGAGTCGGACATGACTGAAGCGACTTAGCAGCAGCAAGTACATTTTGTAAGGGAATCATCTGGCAGACTGTTTGAAGCAGTTAGTATTCACTGGATTGCAAGTCACAAGACATACAGTTATCCATGGTTTTCTTATTTATACACAAGTAGTCATCAGTTGTGGAAGAATAAAAAGCAGACCTTGCTCACAACTTCAACCAAAGATGTAGAATACCCAGGAATGATGCTGATAACAAAAAGAAAAAAGGAAGACCATGATGATACAAACTATAAAACTTTGCCAAAGGGCATTCAAGAAAGCCTGAAAGAGTGAAAAGGTGCCCACATGTCCCTGGATGGCAAGATTCGAAACTACAGTGGTACCAGTTCTCTCCAAAGTAATCAGTACGATTCTGAACTAAAAGGTTGTTGTTACTGTTCAGTCGCTAAGTCATGTCTGACTCTGTGACCTCCTACAAAGCCTCCTCTGTCCTCCACTATCTCCCGGAGTTTGCTCAAATTCATGTCCATTGAGTTGGTGACGCTATCTAACCATCTTATCCTCTGCCACTCCCTTTGCCTTTGGCCTTCAATCTTTTTCAGCATCCGGGTTTTTTTTTCAGTGAGTTGGCTCTTCGCATCAGGTGGCCAAATTATGGGAGCTTCAGCTTCAGCAACAGTCCTTCCGAAGAATATTTAGGGTTGATTTCCTTTAAGATTGACTGGTTTGATCTCCTTGCTGTCCAAGGGATTCTCAAGAGTCTTCTACAGCACCACAGTTTGAAAGCATCTATTCTTCAGCACTCAGCTTTTTTTATGGTCCAACTCTCACATCTACTGGAAAAACCATAGCTTTAACTTTGCATACCTTTATTGGCGAAGTGATGTCTGCTTTTTAATACACCGTCTAGGTTTGTCACAGCTTTCCTTCCAAGGAACAAGCATCTTTTAATTTCATGGCTGCAGTCACCATCTGTAGTGATTTTGGAGCCCAAGAAAATAAAATCTGTCACTGCTTCTACTTTTTCCCCTTCTATTTGCCATGAAGTAATGGGACTAGATGCCAGGATCTTAGTTTTCTGAATGTTGAGTTTCAAGCCAGCTTTTTCACTCTGCTCTTTCACCTTCGTCAAGAGGCTCTCTAGTTCTTCTTCACTTTCTGCCATTGTAGTGGCAGTGTATTATCATCCGCATATCTGAGTTTGTTGGTAAATCTCCCAGAAATCTTGATTCCAGTTTGTACACTTAATATGTCAGCAAGTTTGGAGAACTCAGCAGTGGCCACAGGACTGGAAAAGGTCAGTTTTCATTCCAATCCCAATGAAGGGCGATGCTAAAGAATGGCCAAACTACTGTACAGTTGCACTCATTTCACATGCTAGCAAACAGATTCAAGGAATTAGATCTGATAGACACAGTGCCAGAAGAACTATTGATGTAGATTTGCAACACTGGATAGGAGGCGGTAACCAAAACTATCCCCAAGAAAAAGAAATGCGACAAAGCAAAATGATTATCTGAGGAGGCCTCACAAATAACTGGGCAAAGAAGATAAGTGAAAGGCAAAGGAGAAAAGGAACGACATACCCATCTGAATGCAGAGTTCCAAAGAATACCAAAGAGGAATAAAGCTTTCTTAAGGGAACATTGCAAAGAAATAGAGGAAAATAATAGAATGGGAAAGACTAGAGATCTCTTCAAGAAAATTAGAGATACCAAGGGAACATTTCATGCAAATATGGATACAATAAAGGATAGAAATGGTATGGACCTAACAGGAGCAGAAGATATTAGGAAGAGGTGGCAAGAATACACAGAATAACTATACAGAAAAGGTCTTAATGACCCAGATAACCACGATGGTGCGGTCACTCACCCAGAGCCAGACATTCTGGAATGCAAAGTCAAATGGACCTTAGGAAGCTTTACTACAAACAAAGCTAGTGGAGGTGATGGAATTCCAGCTGAGCTATTTCAAATCTTAGAAGATGATGCTGTTACAGTGCTGTACTTAATATGCCAGCAAATTTGGAAAACTCAGCAGTGGCCACAGGACTGGAAAAGGTTAGCTTTTTTTCAGTCCCAAAGAAGGGCAGTGGCAAAGAGTGCTCAAACTACTACATAGTTACTCTCATTTCACATGCTAGCAAGGTAAATCTCAAAATTCTCCAAGCTAGGCTTCAGCAGTGCGTGAACTGAGAAATCCCAGATGTTCAAGCTGGTTTTAGAAAAGGCAGAGGAATCAGAGATAAATTGTCAACACCCATTAGATCACAGCAAAAGCAAGGGTGTTCCAGAAAAACATCTACGTCTGCTTCATTGACTAGTCTAAAGCCTTTGACTGTGTGAATCACAACAGACTGTGGAAAATTCTCAAACACATGTGAATACCAGACCACCTTACCTGCCTCCTGAGAAACCTGTATGCAGGTCAAGAAGCAACAGTCAGAACTGCACATGGAACAATGGACTGGTTCAGAATTGGAAAGGGAGTACATCAAGACTGTATATTTTCACTCTGCTTATTTTACTTCTATACAGAGTACATCATGCAAAATGCCAAGCTGGATGAAGCACAAGCTGGAATCAAGATTGATGGGAGACTTATCAGTAATCTCACTACCCTAATGGCAGAAAGCCACGAGGAACTAAAGCACCTCTTCATGAAGGTGAAAGAGGAGAGTGAAGTAGCTGGCTTCAAACTCAGCATTCAAAAACTAAGATCATGACATCCAATCCCATCACTTCATGGCAAATAGATGGGGAAAAAATGAAAGCAGTGACAGAACTTTATTTTCTTGGGCTCCAAAATCACCTAGGATGGTAACTGCAGCCATGAAATTCAAGGACACTTCCTCCTTGGAAGAAAAGCTTTGACAAACCTAGACAATGTGTTAAAAAGTGGAGACATCACTTTGCCAACTAAAGTCCATATAGTCAAAGCTATGGCTTTTCTAGCAGTCGTGTATGGATTTAAGAATTGGACCATAAAGGAGGCTGAGTGCCAAAGAGTGGCACTCTTTTGAACTGTGGTGTTAGACAAGACTCCTGAGAATCCCTTGAACAACAAGGAGATCAAACTAGTCAATCTTAAAGGAAATCAACCCTGATTGATTGGAAGGACTGTTGCTGAAGCTGAAGCTCCAATATTTTGGCCACCTGATGTGAAGAGGCAACTCACTGGAAAAGACCCTGATGTTGGGAAAAATTGAGGGCAGGTAGATAAGGGGGCAACAGAGGATGAGATGGTTGGATGGCATCACTGACTCAAAGGACATGAATCTGAGCAAACTCCAGGAGATAGTGGAGGACAGGGAAGCCTGGCATGCTGCATTCCATGGGGTTGTAAGAGCTGAACACAACTGAGCAAATGAACAGCAACATATGCTTGAAAATATGCTCAAAAAGCCTTCAAGCTAGGCTTCAGCAGTACATGAACTGAGAAATTCCAGACATACAAGCTGGGTTTCAAAGAAGAACCAGAGATCAAATCGCCAACATTCGTTGGGTTGCGGAGAAAGCGATGGAGGTCCAGAAAAATATTCTCTGCTTCACTGAATACAGTGAAGTCTTTGACTGTGTGGATCACAACAGACTGTGGAAAATTCTTAAAGAGATGGAAGTACCAGACCACTTTACCCGTCTCCTGAGAAACCTCTATGTGGGGCAAGAAATAGCAGTTAGAATCCGGCATGGAACCACTGACTACTTCAAAATTGGGAAAGAAGTATGACAAGGCTGTATATTGTCACCCTGCTATTTAATTTCTATGCAGATTATATCATGCAAGATGCCAGAGTGGATGAATCCCAAACTGAAAGGACTTCTTATGAAACATGATAAACCAAAATCATATGGAAGAGTAAAGTTCTCCAAAAAGACTAAAGAAAGGAGAGAAGGAGAACTGACATTTCTTATGCCTTGGTAGAGGCATTTTTTTCTTTATACTCTACAGCCTTTTTATTGTCCCCTCTGACATAGTCACTCACCTTAGGAGGCTATATCCTTATTTTGTCAATGTAGCCATCATTCTAAACTTCTTTGGAATTTCTACCTGGAAATAGCTTCAGACACCCCCTCCACACGTCCATAGACTATTTTCCCAGGCAGGTCAGAAACCAACTTGGCTGTATTTTTTTTGTTTTTGGTAAAATTTGCAAATGTCATTTGACTTCAAGTCTATGAAAGAGACATCACAGACATTTGCATTCGTTGGCTCCGGATGGGCTGTTGGAATGCTCTGAGCAGTGGAGGTGTCCGGGTAGAGGCCAGGAGCCCCCCGAGGAGGTGCTGCTGGTGTGTGTGTTCATGCTGGGGGCCCTCCCCTCACGCCAATGAGGCCGTGGGGGAAGGGGTGTCAAGGGTAGCCTGTGTTCTGTGTGCTGGCAGGCTGCTGTGGCGACCTCGGCGCTCGTGTGCCTGTTCCATTGCACAGCTATTAACTGAGCCCTGCCATGGGCCCAGCCTGCTCTGGGAGCCAGTGGAGCAGAGGAGGACGCGACCATCTCACTGTGTCCCGACCACGTTTGTCTAGGGGCTGGTGAGCCAGTAGGAGCTGTCTGGGCCAAGACAGCTTCTTGCTGAGAGGACCCAGCTGCAGCCCCAGGGCCTGTGTCCCTCAGGTCTTTACCAGTGCCGGCTGCTGGATGCACTGGTAGCTGAACAGAAGTGTGGCCCGCTGCTGGGAGACGAGGAATGGGGACTATGCCACAGGCCATCGCCAGCAGCTTCTTCCTCTGAAGGCAGCGTGTGGTGTGGACCGTGATTGTCCTCCCAGCCGGGCTGCTCTGGCTTCTGTGAAGCCTCTGTCCAGGGGTCCCATTCTCTGAGTTCCTGGGCCACACTGGCCAGAGCAGACGGTTCTATTCAGTTAGCTTGTTGCGGAAGAGAAATGGAATTTAAAGGCATAGCATCAGGAAGATACTGTTCCGTTGGCCTTGAGCCTCCCTCCTCTTGTTTGTGGCCTCTCTTACCTCCCTCTTTAACTCGGAGCTCTCTGAGGGCACCTGAGTTTGCAGCTTGGTTGCCACCAGCCTTCCTTCACTTGGGCATGTGTTTAGAAGCAGCAAGACCCCTCCTGTCTTACAGAGCCCACTATTCGCCAGGCTCTTTGGTGTCTGCTGGCCCATATATCCCTCATCTCCGTTTCTTCAGAATGTAAACTCCATGGAAGCAGGGGCCTGGCCCACGCCAGCCCCTGGCACAGTGTCTGGTCATAGCATTTGAGCCAGATTTGTTGAATAATGAATGAATGACATTAAGTACCACGAGCCCTATTCAGTCATAGACCAGGAAGCAGAGGCTTGGAGGGGGTAACACTGCTCTCTCGAGGCAGAGCTGGAATTTTCACCCAGGTCAGTCTGACTCCAAGCCAGGCCCTTTCAAATACAGCACTCCTCTTCTTTGTGAGAAGTGGGGGTTTCATACCATCCTCTTTGACTATTTATGTATTTTCATCAAAATTATTAGAAAATCAGAGCATGTGTGTAGATGTTGAAGCAGAGTCAGGGGGCGGGCGTGGGGGGACAGAAGGAAGTTGAACAGGGGAAGCCTCGGCCATGAGAGGCGTGGTGTCTGCTGTTGTTCACGGGGCCCAGAGTGGTAGTTTTGAGATTAACCTGGCGTGTAACCTCAAGCAGATGACTCCAGTTGTGTAGCCCCGAAAGGTACTCATCAAGAAGGAGGGAAATGACATGGTTACTCCTTTCCCTGTTCTATCTGGAGGCTGTAGAGACATAGCAGTGATGTAAATTGAAAGCGCTCAGATAAAATAATAGCCCTGTGTCGCTGCATGTTGTGCAGAGTTAGGTTCTGAAATAAGGATGAAAGGTGAAAGTAGTTCATCAGAATTCTCTTTGAAAATCACTTTGGAAGGACCACGTCAGATGCTGGACACAGCCTGTCTTAAGTTTATCACCCCAGTCTCCCCAGCCCTGTTGGAAGTGACAGCTGTTTCTCTGAGCATCAAACAAAATTTGAACTTCATGCATCAAGACTCCACACTTTGTGCCCTTGTTGGGTGAAAAATTTGTTTCATGAAGCATCAGAGTCACCCTCAGAGTGATGCTGTGCTCACAGAGAGGGGCCCCCAAACCCTGAGAGAAGGGCAGATGGCCGGCTTTCTTCTGTCCTCCTGAGGGTGCACGGTCACGTGCGTGCATGCACTCGTACGCACACTCATTAACCCAAGGAGGGGATAGAATCGCCTGTGCTTTGTTTTCTTTTTCTTTCTCTTTTCCTGTCTTTCATCCCAGTTACTTGAAATAAAAGTTTAAAGCCCATTTGAAATGTGTCTTGTGTGTTTAGGTATATGTATATGTTTATACACTCACATCCGAGGCAAGACTACTTTGAGGGAAAGCCAGATATGACTCTACATCAAAACTCTGATCAAATTTTGACCTGACATCAAAGTCCCATCCATGTAAACCCAAGAACATGAGTACTTTTTTGATTTCAGTACTCTGCTTAGCTAAGAGGGATATGTACTATATACTCTGATGTTCCTTATCCATTTTCACCTACTATGCTGTTATCCATTTTGGCAAAATGCACTTAATGCCAACACTATTTTGGTTATTCTTTATCCATTAGTGAGTCAGAACTCCATTGTGTTTTGGGATTATTTGTATTCTGGGGACCTAGGGTGGAGCCCATAGGTCTACTCTGGTAGTTGAAGTGTTCCTGAGTCCCTGCAAGTTGATGAGCTCAGTTTCCTATATAAAAATAAAAACAACTTCTCTGAGGTGAGAGAATATGGATGCTGTGTTCCCTATAAATGGGGTTATTGATAATCATGACAATCAACCCTATTGTTCAACCTGTATAAATGAGTGCAGCCTGGTACCCCTGGTGACTTTTAATCCTTGAAAGTAAAGTTTCTGAGTAGCTATAGGTTGAGGGTAGTCTGGTTCTTGGCAAATAGGTAGTGGTCGTAAAGAATTTCCCTTCTACAGTGATGTTGGAGGTGTTTATTATTATTTTAGTAATCAACAGTAATGATCTCCTGGAAACTGCTGTGGGCCTTTCCTATTATTTCAAAGTCAGTAAACATTTATTGAAAAGGGACTGGCAGGCAGTGTTCCCTGGGGACAGTTGAAGCAGGACTCAAGCCAGCCTCAACCCCTTCCCTGGAGAGACTGCCCTCATGGGAGCCTTTTTTGGGGTCTTTCATTCCACCTGAGCACTTATTTCATAAACCCAGCCAAGAGTACTATAAAGGGAGGCAGCTCAGGTCACAAACCTAACATCAAAACACCCAAGCATCCAAGGGACAGGCTCTGAACCAGGTGAAACAGAAGTTTCCACAATGGCATGGGTACCACCCCAGAACACCTAGGATCTCCTGCGCCTTCCAGGACTTCAGTGAAACTAGCACGGCGGGTGCATTGCCTTTCAGAATTCCCACATGGTATATACTGGATTTCCTGAAGCAGATTTGGAAGTACCATGTTCTTTTGCCTTAAGATAAAGTCTACTCAAGGCCATGAAGTCATTGTGTTTGACAAATGTGTGCCACATGTGACATGAGACCCATCTATGTCCTTAATCTCAGTCACTTAGGGTTAAAGTTGCTTTAACTTTGTGCTTAATGCTACATGTTCTGTTAAATATAATGTTACCACAGACATCAACCTAAAATAACATGAAATTTCTTCAGTCAAGTGATCTTTAACTTAAACTAAAAATAGCCTAAGCTGTAGTTTATGTAGACCTCAAATATCAAAACTCCTACCTAAATGCGAGTTCCTCAATTTGTGAGGCTCTTGAACATTTTAAACAGAAGTTTCATTTGACCATTTTAAACCAGACCCAGCACCATCTGTATTCAAGACAAGCTCCAGAAACCCGAGAATGGCACTCCTTGCTGATCCTGCTGACCAGAACATTCCTTAGGGAAGTCCCTCTCTGGGGGCTGGCAGCATGAACCACTCACACAATGCCCTGTGGGCATACGGGTGTCAAGGGCACAGTCAGCTTTTCTGAGCACTTTGGTGGGCAGAGCTTTGTCTCCAGAGAGACCAGGCTCTCTGGCCAGCAGAGTCTGGCATATGGGCGAAAGAACCTCTTTGATTTTACAAGCAGCTTGACCACGGGGAAAAAAGCTGGAAGTAAGTCACAAGTGAAACATTCCTCCATACGTGGCAAAGCCATTCTGCCAGGGCTTGGCTGTCCTCCGACTGTGGTTTCCCAAACAGCAAGGAGCGTCTGGGGGCCGCTCAGGACGTCCCAGCTTGGGATGTGGGAGGGAGGTTAGGATCCCAGGTTGAATCTCCCTGGGATTGGAATCTCCCAGGGGGCAATGATACAGTTTGACCTGCACCACATTCTGTGCTCACAGTTTGTCCTTAATGATGGAGTTTGGAGCCACTTTTTTCAGGAGACCTTGTATTTATATAACCTCTACACCAGAGTTCCCTGGAAGCCATCAACATTCTCAGATCTACCCATTTGAAAGTGCTATCACTCATTTTATTTATAGATATCATATCAAACGCTAAATCAAATTAAAGGTGACTTAATCTTTTGCAGTCAGTTCCTATCTTTCCTGAAACAAAGAGATGGATATGTGTGTGTGTGTGTGTATGTGTGTGTGTGTGTGTGTATAGATAAAGGTATGAAAAGTGAAGTGAAAGTCGTTCAGTCATATCCAACTCTTTGTGACCCCATGGACTATACAGTCCATGGAATTCTCCAGGCCAGAATACTGGAGTGGGTAGTCTTTCCCTTCTCCAGGGGATCTTCCCAACCCAGGGATTGAACCCGGGTCTCCTGCATTGCAGGCTGAGCCACAGATAATGAGCAGGAAAAAAAAGTAAAAACCTGAGTAATACCATTAATTACTCTTATTGGTCAGATGTATCTGATAATTTCTAGGCTCTCTACTTAACCCTAATTGGATGGATTCCTGGCATCTAGGCAGGAAAACAAGATTGCATCTACCCAGAGATGGTTTTCATTGTTCTGTTGAGCAGGTCGCCGCCCTCGACCAGCACAGCTACTGTGGATGTGGATCCTCCAATTTTTGCATCTTTTCTCCTGCATCAAATAGTTAATCCATCTGATAAATATTTATAGAGTACTTGCTCTGTGTCAGTCATGGGTGGATAGGCTGGGATGGAAAGCTGCGCTCAGGGCACTGAGTGGGGTGGAAGAGCCCATGGGAAATCCCAGGAGCGGGCATTTTTCAAGGAGAGGTTTGGCAGGAGAGGCCTGGACTGAGGGGAAGGGGGCGCCAACATGTAGGCGACGCCGCAGAAACCTTCCTGTCTGACAGGATAGCAGGGTAGTGGTTGGTCAGCTGAGCCATTAACCGAAAAACTGGGTCAAGAGAGGAAAGAAATTATACTTAGGTTCTTAAACATTTGGCCCTTTTGTTTTGACTTAAGTAATGAAAACATTCATTTTGTCACCAATTTTGTGGTGGGGGTGAAAGCCTTTTCTCTGAGGGAAGCTGACTGGGCTTCCCATCACCTTCCTCACAGAAACCACAATTATAGTGTGATGAGCTTGAGTTCAGTGTCTTTTTATTCTTTATTTTAAATTCAGCAGACCTTGAAAGACCCTTGTGAAACAGTCTAAGGGCAGATTTTTATGATTTTTTCCTCAACTTCTACCATTGTCTTGCCCACACCCAGCTTGGCAGCAGCCTAGTTTAGCTTCTAGCTAAATTGCTTTTCATGAAAACTTTACTTTTATGCTCATATTACGCTTGTTAGCATAACATGTAACCACATGTATTGATTGAAATAACAAGTATTACTATTATAAATAGGCTTGAGTATAAATTCAGTTCACCTTTGGTATGCACACCCTCAGCTATAGGAACAGGCCTGCTGGGTGACTGGAGGGAGCAGAAGCTCAGGTGCCAGGCCCTGTTGTTCCAGGGATGGGAGCGGGGTCAGGTCCCCAGTTTCATGTGGGGTGGCCAAGGTAGCCTCTCTGTCCAGGAGCACCGAGTGGTCCTGGAGTGTGCAGAGTGAGAACACAGAGGAACTGGGGAAAGATGGTCGGAGGCGCGTGAGGAGAGCTGGGAGAAATAAGGCCTCAGAGGCGCGTTTAGAACCTCTTGGCACAGTCGTCTCTCGGTCCATCTCATCTCCCAGGCTGATCTGATGGCTTATTGTGCCCCACTGTATCTTCTCTTTCTAGGCCATTTCTGGCACTTGAGAATCCTCTCTTAAATATGTTTGAAGGAATGCGCATGTGTGTGTTGACAAAGAGTGGGCAACCCTTATGCACGGTGAATCTCTGCCCTGGAGGTCACAGGTCAGCAGACAGTGGGCCATCTGATCGCGGGTGTTCTGTATCTTGACTTCCCCTCACTGGCAGCCCGTTTATGAACTGAGATCATTGTTCCGCTTACAGTTAGCCTCCCTCATCTACATCAGCATCCTGTTGTCTTCCAGGTACAACTGGGTGGGGAAGGAGATAGGTATGATCTTGGTGGATCCAGGTAGAGTGATGTGAATCAGAAGCCGTGAGTGGTCATGAGTTTTCATAAGTCAGAGTCTTGGCTGGCACCAGCCCTTAGCTTAGTGACTTCTCTGCAGGCAGTGAGATACTGAAGCATTACACTGGGATATGTTAGTGTGGAAAAGCAAATCTAACCATCAGAAGAACTGTAAGGTTGCATTTAATAAAATTGGTTCACTCATTTATTATTCATTTGTTAGGTGAATGCTGTTGGTTGCATGGTCGATCAGTTTCCGCTCACTGAGTAAGCAAGTCAACACCCTCACTCTTTCTCTTTAAGCTCTGAGAATGGCAGGGAAGCAGGCCTCTCCTGTGCTCCTGTGTGTGACTGAGCTGTGATCTAGGTGGGCACAGGGTGCTGGCGTCCGGGCCAGGAGATGAGAAGCCTGTAACGAGCGCCCTCTCCCCCTCTCCCTCGGGCAGCTTGGGGATGAACCACGACGATGACCACTCCTCCTGCGCCGGCAGGTCCCACATCATGTCGGGAGAGTGGGTGAAAGGCCGGAGCCCCAGCGACCTCTCCTGGTCCTCCTGCAGTCGAGATGACCTCGAGAACTTCCTCAAGTAAGTCTTCAAATCGTTCAGTATCATCAGTACGGTAGAAAGTGCTACAGTACTTCCTAAAGCACAATAGTCGAGGTATCAGCCAATAGGAGCAGAAGTGAATCTCTCACAGTTCAGCTGGAGAGACTTCTTTCCAGGTGTGCATCTGGTGTGCCGTTGGCCGCCCTGCTGGTGATCACAAGTTTTATCAACGGAAATGTCAACGCAGTGAACATATCTTGGCAAGGTTTCATTTCACTTCTCTTCATTATTTTGACCATGAGTGGGCACCACCCTAGTGGCACCCCTGGCTGCTGTAGAACTGGGTGCTTCCCCAAAGCTCAGGCTGCTTCCCTCGATGGAAGTCCATTTGCTAGGAGGAGGGCTTGCTTACCTTCGTCACGTGTGGGGCTAGGACGGGTTTATCTCATAGCCACTTTCTTTCCAGAATGTGTCTGCCTTACTCCGTTACAGATTTCAGTGGAAGAATTAGCTATCTGATGTCAGACCTTTGTCAAATAGAGTCTGTACTCAAGTACTGTGTGTATCCCTTAGTGTCAGAACCTCAGGGCTGAACTCATAGGCTTGACAGGCAGACCCCAATCGCCTCACCACTTAACTGCATCATCTGAACCCCCCACAGAGACAGAAGGGGTCAGCGAGTCTCTGCTATACACAGAGCTTTTATAGTCCTGTAACACAGTGGAGTGCTCAGTGAACTCAGGAAGGAGGATCAAAGGGATCACTCTGGCTTCTGTCCTCATCCTGGGTCTTCTTTTATGATGTTTCCTGTAGCTGGGAAACTAAGGGCTTAGAAATGGCCTTGTTAGTTTTAATTTAGTCAGCCTGTGTGTATTGCGTGCATGCAACTCTTTTCTTCAAGAATCTTGGCAAGAGGCTGGGTTTTCTTTTTCCTACCATCTGCCTTGTTTTAGGAACTGAAAAATAAAAGCATTCAAGTATTTAACTCCTAAAGGAGCCACAGCCATACCACCCCCCGGTTGTTTTTCAGAGCTGTCCTCAACATCTCTGAACATTTCTATCCTGGTTGAAATCCTTAAGTCTTTTGCACGGTGTGCCGCCAGCCAGCTTTCATGGCCAGGCAGGACACCTGGAATAGCCAGTGTCCAGAACCTGACAGATCCCGCCTCTAAGAAAGTCTGCAGAATTGGAAATAAGCTTGCTTGCTTGATTGTTTGCTTATTTATTTAAAAGCAAAATAACCCTAACTCCAACTTTTTCTTGATTCATTCTGAGAACATACCATAGCAATCTATTTCAAAGCATTTTCATCCAAGAAAGCACTCAGACTCCCCAAGAAAACTACATTGCTATGTGAATGATATGCCCGGGCCACTTCTTGTTGCCCAGCTCTCGTGGCCTCCAGGGTAAAGATCTGCATTCAGCTATCTGGAAAAGAGCAAAAGGTCTAGTCCCCATGTCTGGTGCGTGGTCATCTCCCCATAAATAACTTGGAGAGCACTGCTGCTTAGTTACTGGCAGAGTAGAACAAAAACCTGAGAGGTACATTTGCAAACCGACTATCTTCTTGGCTGTTTCAGGTCGAAAGTCAGCACCTGTTTGCTGGTCACAGACCCCAGGAGCCGGCACGCGGTGCGCCTACCCCACAAGCTGCCAGGCATGCATTACAGTGCCAACGAGCAGTGCCAGATCCTCTTTGGCACCAATGCCACCTTCTGCAGAAACATGGAGGTAAGCTGCCTCGGGAGGGGAGGGCTGGCTCAGGAAGGAGCATCTGGCTTCTGTTGGTGGATACAGGTATTTACACTCCACACACACACACATATGCGTATACATGTATAGGCATACATGTGCGCACAGAGCACCCAGTATGAGTCACACATGCACACACATACTCTCTCACACAGGCAGCTTTGCAAGGGGGTGGTTCAGAGTTACAGCTGACACTAAGAGCCTAATATTTTGTTTTGTTTTTTAATATAGAGGTCTTTCTTGGTAATATTAAGACACTAGGAAGAAAGTTAATCAGTCTGTTCCTCTTGGAAGTGATGCCAATATTGCCTGATACCAAATCCTCACAGATACAGAAGAGAGCTAAAAACTACTGGATGTTGGAGGGTGTCATACGGAGAATATTTAGTAAATGATAACTTGATTATATGATAATAGTGTTAATAGCCCCATTAAAATGTTACCATTTTTTGAGCAGTGCCCACGTGTTTTGCCCTAAAGCTTCCAACATGCCTGATCCCAGTTTACGATTACCACAGACTCCGCAGGTTACTCTCCCCAGGGTATAGATGGTAACACCAAGCCTCAGGGGAGAACTGATCATTCAGAATGGCTTGGCCAGGAAGTAAGTAGAGGAAGGATTTGACTCAAGTCTGTTCACCCCTAGAGCCCACACTTTCTGACCATGCTTCAGATAGCATGGCCCCTTCTGTGGGTAGGAATGCGCCAAGAAGGATGCTCCGGGCCCTGGGGCAGGCAGTCTCTGTGCTGGGGTCCCTGGGGGGAGGCCAGAGCAGCCTGCGGTCCAGCCAGAAGTTGGCAGCTGGCTCAGGAAGAGGGGCAGAGCCAGAGTCGTCGTGGGGCCGGAGGACCAGCTTGAGATGAGTGGGACTCAGGAGCCACGCAGCGGCAGTGGGCCTGGAGCTCAGGCCAGTATCTAGTCCGAGGGAGGCAGCCTGCAGGGCTGGGCAAGTGCCCAGAGCAAGAACTCAGGATGGGAGCAACTCCAAGACAGCCCGGGACTGCGCCTTCAGAATGAGCCCTTGGCGGGATCCCGGCCAGCACAGCAGGTCAGCCTGGACCCCGGGAGGCGGGCTGCTGCTGCCTCTTGAGCGTTTCCTGGCTGTGTGTGAATTGGTTCAGAAAGTCTGGGTGGAACCCACAGTGGGGACACTGCCTGCCATTGTTCAGGGTGCTACAGAGGGTCATGCCTCATGACTGGGCCAGCGCCTCCTGCCGGCTATTTCCTCAAAGGGCGTTTATCCGCAGGGTTGTCTAGAATCTTTCTCTCCCGTTCCCTTGTAGAGTTGTCAGCAAGGGTCCCTTCCAGGCTCTGGTAACAGGAAGCTGCCTCCCACGTCACATCCAGCCCCGGCTGGGTTGAAGGACACCTCCCTGGGAAGATGGGGCCAGGCCCAGGATCTGATCAACCCCAGTGGTCTGCCACTGTGTCTGGCACTCACCATCTGCCTTGATGTTAAGGCCTGACTGTTCAGGTACCATATGCTGGCCAAGAGGCATCCTGTTTGCCGGCCCCAACCTTCAATCCCTTAAAGTTCGTGATGGCACAGAACTCCGGGAGAGGGCAGGTTTCAGTGTGACGGCAGTAGGAGAGCTGTGTGCATGGTATCCTAGAGGAGGACTCCGAGCATTCAAGAAGGGTAGGAGTGGCTGGGTACCCAAGGGGGAGAAGAGGGAAGCACCCAGCTGAGTCAGTGGGCATGCCGTGGCCACTCTGCCCACTGTGGAGTATTCCCTGCCCCGCAGACCAGGCTGAACTGGCCCCACAGGTGGGCAGGATTGACAGGTGGGAGATGGACACAGGCTGCCCCAGGATACTGGCTTCTAGCAGCCAGACTGTTGCATACCAGTTGGGTCAGTAGTGATGGGAGGAAGGGTGTACAACTCCTAGAAGCTCATGATCCCCTAGGCTAGACTCTTTCTTGCATTGTTGCATAACACCCTGACTGTACCCCACGAGGGCAGGAGCTCTGAACCCCACTTAACAGATAAGAAAACAGAGGCTGAGAGAGGCTGGGTAATGGACCAAGGTCATTCAGCCAGAAAGGGATGGGCTAGATGTGACTATTACTGCAAGAGAAAAGGCAGGCCCCGTTTATTCAAAGACAGATTCCAAAGGAGAGGAAGGTGACTTGGTATTTTATTTTCTTCGTTGGCATCTTTTTGCTTGAAGAGGGCAGTGAGAGGTCAGCAAGTCATGATCAGCTTAGCTTCTCTCTTGAAGCTCAAAATATGACTACATAAAGGGAGATCTTTTTGCTTTGTAAGTTACATCGCACCTGAGCATTTATTCCTGCAGGTGACTAAGAACCATGAAATATGCTTCCCTGCTTGCCTTTTTTTCTGAGAATTTCACCAATACCTAAACAAAGTTGGCATTTTTCTCCCCAGATCCCAGCAGTGTTACTGACCAGAGTTTTTGGCCTCTTTAATCAATAGAAATTGATCAGAGGCCAGACAAGAAATTCAGGCAAGGCTTCACTGGGGGGAGCACGTAACAGGTTCCCATGCTTGCTCGCTTCCTGATGGGTTCCTCATCTGGAGCGAGCAGTGTGTCCAGGGGTTGGGCTGGAGGGCTGGTTCAGGTGATTTGCCCACCCTTAGGTGGTGCTGGGTGCAGGGGGATGTGCAGGGCCCTGATTTTGTTCTCGTCACCCTGTGTTTGCTCCTGGCTCTTCAGAAGTGGCAGTTGGGTTTTGTTTTGGGTTTTTCTTTAACAGTTCTCTGTCTTGCTGACCAATATGCTCCAGCTGCACATATATGTGGTTATTTTTAGTCCCTTATACTTTTTGTATTTTGTTGCTCGAGAAGACGTTTGTCCGAGTGCAGGCACTGCAGCAGAGGCTCCCAGGTGCCAGGCCCTAGCCTGTCTCAGCAGGAGTGACTCCTCAGGGGCGTGGAGGTGCGTCCACAAGCTCAGCCGGCTGGGCATCAGCCTCAGCTGGTGCTGACCGTCCTGCTTACAAGGCTGGTGGTGCCTCCTTTGGCGTGACTCTGCCAGTTAGGAAGCAGTAACTTCTCATGCTGGAGGAGAGGTCACGCTAATGCCAGAGATGTGCTGGCGGAGGAGACAGACAGTTGCCTGCTGGGACCCAGGCCTTGGGGAATGCTGCCCCCGGCTGGGGCGCCACCCTGTGGGATTCTCAGGCTCACTTGAGCAGCGTTTTGCTCGTCTGTGCACTTGCAGGTCTGTTTCAGTTGATGTTCAGTGTGACAGGCACACATGTTGAACTGTTCCTTTCTTCCTGCAAAACTGACTCTGCTGGGGTGAGCCCCTCCCCTTCCTCCTGATCCTAGTCCCCTTGTTATCTGCCTTTCACCTACTCTGTTCTAGTTCTGCTTGCCTTCCTGCTCTCCCTCAAACCCCAAAGGCCTGCTCCTGGCACGGGTGCACTGTGCTTCCTGCTGTTTCCTCTACCTGGACGCTCGTCTCCCAGTTGTCCACGTACCTGAGCCCCTCATTTTGAGTTTGTTTGTTTGCTCAGATGTAACCTTCTCAGGGAAGCCTACCACCCTATATAAAATTGCCATCTGGTAATTCTCCCTGTCCTTTGGGCACCTTATGTGAAGAACTGACTCATTGGAAAAGACTCTGATGCCTGGAGGGATTGGGGGCAGGAGAAGGGGATGACCGAGGATGAGATGGCTGGATGGCATCACGGACTCGATGGACGTGAGTCTGAGTGAACTCCGGGAGTTGGTGATGGACAGGGAGGCCTGGCGTGCTGTGATTCATGGGGTCACAGTCGGACACGACTGAGCGACTGAACTGAACTGAACTGAGTTCTCCCTGTCACCTCTGCAGTACCCAGATCTCCTGATCCCCTGAGGGAAAGCCCTGCTTTCATAAACTTATCTTTTAATATGCTATACAATTTCCTTGTTTACATGACTCTTGTTTTTAAAGATTTATTTATCTAGCTGCCTCCGTCTTAGCTCTGCCGTGTGGTGGAATGTTCTGTAGTTGTGGTGTGCAGGTTCCGTAAGTCTGGTGCACAGGCAGAGTTGCTCTGTGGTGTGTGGGATCTTCATTCCTCAACAAGGGATTGAACCTGTGTCCCCTGCATTGCAGGGCAGATTCTTAACCACTGGACCACCAGGGATATCCCCATGACTATTGTTTTCTATTGTTTTGATAATCTCCCTCTTCTAGCTTTTAAATCCTTCCAGGACAAGAATCTTACTTTTCCACACTATTATTTTCCAAATGCCTGGAACATAGCAGGTGTTCAACAAGTATAAGTTGTTCTGAGGTCCATTCATGACCCTAACAGTAAATTTAAGTTCTTATGTTAACCCAACCACTGATGAAATTGTAGACAGGCTCACAAGTGAGGAAGAAACCCTTACAGGCCTCCTCATATAATGAATTGGCTCTCTAAGCCCGAGTCCGCATTTATCCCTCTAGTTCCCCAACATACATGTTAGACTCTGTCAGATGTTTTGCAGGGGTTTATACAGACCTTTCCTGTGGCTTCCTCCCAGGACAGTATAAATCTGGTAGTGAGGGACTGCAGCCTGCTTCTTAGTGGCCATTACTCTTGGTGCATTAATGAAAACCATTGTTAAAATCTGAGACTCCTGGTGAGTTAATACATGTAAGATGCTGAGAACTGGGTCTGTCACAAAGTAAGCACCCAATCGTTTGAGCTGATACATATGTTCCTGTTACCTTTCTGGATAACCCTGGTTCCTATCTTGGGTGTGTAGAGGGGGGAGCACAGAACTAATCTATCTGTGTACATCTCCAGGATCAGCACTTTTCTATATTGAATTCCTCAGGGTCATGAAAATTTAAGCATTATGTAAAACTCCAGAGACATTCAGCACCAACCAGCAAGGTCTTGTGATCCAAAGCCAAATCAATCTTTATAACCATTATTATTCTTAAATGCCCTTGAGGATTGAAATGGATATCGTGTAATGAAATGATCATGGTCCCAACATTGCCTTTAAATTTGTCATCCTGACATCTGCCTTTGGTGAATATGGAGTATCAGGGACCAGATTTATCTTCCCACCTGAAGCAACTAAGAAATCAGACAAAATATATGAAATAATGATTTTCAATGGCCATCAAACAAGGAAGGACCATGATCCTTGGGAGATACGAAACAAATGAGATTGTCCTGGCTTACTGCCTGGGCAGTCTCCAGGCTGTGGCATGGGGGGGTTGGGCTGTGAAGAAGCAGCAGGCTTCATGAGTTGAAGAAACAGAGCCAGAAGTCCTAGGAGGCTGGGGCAGCTAGGATTCACAGAGCAGAGTATCATAGATGAAACAGCGTTACAAAGAGAGAACCTCAGAGGTCTGCCAGGATCTGCACGAATCTTCAGCTTAGTGCTGAGAAACACGTGTGTGTGAGAAACTACCCAAGGCCAAGAAAAGAGCCATCTGATAGCATTAGTGGGAACAAGCTCTGAGGCACACAGGGGCATCAGGTAGAGGACACAGAAGGGTGCTGTATCAGCAGCATAGCAAAACTAACCCCACACTAAATGCTGACCTGCTCCCACCCAATAAACCTTTAAAGCAAAATCTGAAAGGATCAAGCTGTTTCCAAGTAACTTAGCCAAGTCCTAGAACAAAGCTCAGAAGCATTTATAGAAATACAAAACCAACACTCAGTAAAATAAAATTCACAGTGTCTAGCATCAAATAAAAAATCACCAGGCCTTCAAAGGAGAAGGAGAATACATCCATAACGAGTAGAAAAATCCATCAAAACTGACCTAGAAATGACACAGGTGATAGAATTAGTAGAGAAACATATTAAAACAATAATTATAACCATATTCCAGGTTCATGAATATAGCACAAATAAAGATTGAACGTGTTAGGCAGAGATATGGAAAATATGGAAAAGATCCTACTGGGACTTCTAGAAATGAAAACTGTAATATTTAAGTTGAAAGATACCCTGCTTAAGATATCTAGCAAACGAAAATTGCAAAAGAGATGACTGCTAAAGACAAAACATTTGAAACTACCCAAAGTGAAACACAAAGAGAAAAAAGACTGAAAACAAAAAGAACTGTGGGACTTCGGGTGGCCTAAGAAATTTGCAAAAGATGTTCTGAAGGAGGTGAGACAGGATTAAAATCATATTTGAAGAAAGAATAGAAGGAGGACCTACAAGATGGTTGAGGAGTAGGGCAGGGCAACCTTCTTCTCCCCCACAAATAGATCAAAAAATCACCTGCACATAGAAGAACTCCCACAGAATATCTTCTCACCGCTGGCAGAGGACTCCAGACTTCCCAAAAGGCAAACCAATCTCATGGGGTGAGGTAGGGCACAAGATAGAGACTAAAAGGGGGACACAGGATTTGGGGATGGGGTCCTGTGCCCCGGGGGAAGGAAGTCCTGAAGGAGAGGAGGTTTCCACATACTAGGAAGCCCCCCCACAGGCAGGGTCGGGGGGAGCTTTGGAACCGCTGAGAGGAGGACAGTGCATCAAGACAGGTGCTCCAAAGGCAAAAGGGAGAAAATTCACCACAGGGGTCGCTTCCCACCTGGGAACTGGCTCAAGCGCTCACTTCTGCCCACGGTAACGGGGGGCTAAGTGTGGAGACCCAGGCTTCGGGGGTCGGGCCTCAGGGAGAGGGCACGGGCCAGCTGCCAGGGAGGTGCTCTAGGGGGCTGGCACAGCACAGCAGAGGCAGACCAGGGAAACTCTGCATCCACCACAGAAACAAAGGATCGTTCCCACAGGAAGGCTCCAACGCTGCACTTTGATTCTATGCCATCACAGAACGAGGGACCCTGCCCAGGCAGATGCCAGAGAAGGGCAAGCCGGCTGTGGTCTGTTTTCCCAGAGGCAAACAGGCAGGTGCAGTGCCAGAGGCCGAAGGCAAGGGACCTCTGTGACCTCAGTCCCAGAGATCGCAACAACCACCACGCTGTGAGCAACTGTGAGTTGTCCCCAACGTCTTGCGGGGAGCCTGAGTGGCTTGGCTCTGCCAAGGGCCCCACACCTCGGGACCAACTTCCCTGGGGAAGCGTATGCCCCCCTCAGACGGGGGAGACACCCTGCGCAGCCCCGCCACAGTGAGCACTACCAGCACACTCCTCTCCCCAGCACAACTGAGCAGCTGAGCCTGAATAAGCAGCTACTTTCACCTGCTCGTGTCTGGGCAGTGAACAGACATGGAATAGAGACTTGAAAGCAAAGGAGGGCCTAAAACCAAAGCAGAACGTCAGGGGCTGCATGAGCAAAGGAAAGAAAGGGAAACCATCCCAGAATTTACAGCTGCAGCGATTTGGATTCCAGCATTTAGCCTGAGACTGTCCTTTAGGGACAGACAGCTATAGACGGAGGAGCCTGATGGGCTGCTGTCCATGGGGTCTCGAAGAGTCGGACACGACTGAACGACTTCACTTTCACGTTTCACTTTCAGGCATTGGTGAAGGAAATGGCAACCCACTCCAGTGTTCTTGCCTGGAGAATCCCAGGGGCGGTGGAGCCTGGTGGGCTGCCGTCTATGGGGTTGCACAGAGTTGGACACGACTGAAGCGACTTAGCAGCAGCAGCAGCGTAGACTTTGAGAGCAAGTACAAACTGGACCAAGACAAGACCTGAGTCTGAGCAGACCCCACACTGCCCAAAACCCATCCCCAGATCTTCTTAGATATATTGGAGGACTTTCTGAGTAGACAAATCAACTGGACCATGAAAATAGAGAAATTAATTGGACATTCCTCTCACTACTACAGTCTATATATTCCACCCCCCCACCCACCCCTGTTTTTCCCCCTTTATATTTTATCTTCTCAAACTGTCCTGATAGGGTTCTTTATTACTCCTTCAATTTTAAAAAAATTTACTTATTTTTTAATTGAAGGATAATTGCTTTAAAGAATTTTGTTGTTTTCTGTCAAAACTCAACATGAACAAGCCATAGGTATACATATATCCCCTCCCTTTTCAATTTCCCTCCCATATCCCTCCCCATCCCACCCCTCTAGGTTGGTACAGAGCCCCTGTTTGAATTTCTTGAGACATGCAGCCATTCCATTTGGCTATCTATTTTACATACGGTAATGTCAGTTTCCATGTTGCTTTCTCCATACATCTCACCCTCTCCCCTCCCCCTTCCCCTTGTGTCCATAAATCTGTTCTCTATGTCTGTTTCTCCATTGCTACCCTGTAAGTAAATTCATCAGTACCATTTTTCTAGACTCCGTATATGTGTGTTAGAATACGATATTTATCTTTCTCTTTCTGACTCACTTCACTCTGTACAATAGGCTTTAGGTTCATCCACCTCATCAGAACTAACTCAAATGCATTCCTTTTTATGCCTGAGTAATATTCCATTATGTATATATACCACAACTTCTTTAACCATTCATCTGTCAATGAACATCTTGGTAGCCTCCATGTTCTAGCTATTGTAAATAGTGTTGCAGTGAACAATGGGACACATGTCTTTTTCAGTTTTTCTTTCCTCAGGGTATATGCTTAGGAGTGGGATTGCTGGATTATATGGTGGTTTTATTCCTGGTTATTTGAGGAATCTCCATACTGTCTTCCATAGTGGCTGTATCAATTTACATTCCCACCAATGGTGCAAGAGCATTCTGTTTTCTCCACACCCTCTCCAGCATTTATTGTTTGTAGACTTTTTGATGATGGTGATTCTGACCAATGTGAGGTGATAGTTCATTGTAGTTTTGATTTGCATTTCTCTAATAATGAGCGATGTTGAACATCTTTTCATGTGTTTGTTAGCCATCTGTATGTCTTCTTTGGAGAAATGTCTGTTTAGGTCTTTTCCCCACTTTTTGATTGGGTTGTTTGTTTTTCTGGTATTGAGTTGTATGAGCTGCTTATATATTTTGGAAATTAATCCTTTGTCTGTTGTTTCATTTGCTATTATTTTTGCTCATTCTGAGGGTTTTCTTTTCACCTTGCTTATAGTTTCCTTTGCTGTGCAAAAGCTGTGAAGTTTAATCAGGTCCCACTTGTTTACTTTGGTTTTTATTTCCAGTACTCTAGGAGGTGGGTCATAGAGGAACTTGCTTTGATTTATGTCATCAAGTGTCCTGCCTATGTTTTCCCCTAAAAGTTTTATAGTTTCTGGTCTTACATTTAGGTCTTTAATCCATTTTGAGTTTATTTTTGTGTATGGTGTTAGGAAGTGTTCTAATTTCATTCTTCTACATGTAGCTGTCTAGTTTTCCCAGCAACATTTATTGAAGAGGCTGTCTTTGCCCCATTATATATTCTTGTCTCCTTTGTCAAGAATAAGGTACCCATAGGTTCATGGGTTTATTTCTGGGTTTTCTATCTTGTTCCATTGGTCTATATTTCTGTTTTTGTGCCAGTACCATACTGTCTTGATGACTGTAGCTTTGTAGTATAATCTGAAGTCAGGAAGCTTGATTCCTCCAGCTAAATTCTTCTTTCTCAAGACTGCTTTGGCAATTTGGAGTCTTTTGTGTTTCCATATGAATTGTGAAATTTTTTGATCTAGTTCTGTGAAAAATGTCATTGGTAATTTGATAGGGATCACATTGAATCTGTAGATTGCATTTGGTAGAATAGTCATTTTCACAATATTGATTTTTCCTACCCAGGAACATGGGATATCTCTCTATCTGTTTATGTCATCTTTGATTTCTTTCATCAGTGTCTTATAATTTTCTGTGTACAGTCCTTTTGTCTCCTTAGGTAAGTTTATTCCTAGATATTTTATTCTTTTTGTTGCAATGGTGAATGGGATTGATTCATTAATTTCTCTTTCTGATTTTCATTGTTAGGATATTGAAATGAAAATGATTTCTGTGTATTGACTTTGTATCATGTGATTTTGCTAAATTCACTGATTGGCTCTAGTAATTTTCTGATAGTATCTTTAGGGTTTTCTATGTACAATATCACATCATCTACAGTGAGAGCTTTACATCTACTTTCTGATCTGGATTCCTTTTATTTCTTTTTCTTCTCTGATTGCCATAGCTAGGACTTCCAAAACTGTTATGAATAATAGTGGTGAAAGTGGACACCCTTGTCTTTTTCATGATCTTTGGGGGAATGCTTTTAGTTTTTCACCACTGAGAATAATGTTTGCTGTAAGTTTATCATATATGGCTTTTACTATATTGAGGTAGATTCCTTCTATGCCCATTTTTTCTGAAGAGTTTTAATCATAAATGGGTGCTGAATTTTGTCAAAGGCTTTTCCTGCATCTGTTGAGGTTATCATATGGTTCTTATCTTTCAGTTTGTTATGTGGTGTATCACATTGATTGATTTGCATATATTGAAGAATCCTTGTGTTTCTGGGATAAACCCAACTTGATCATGGTATATGAGCTTTCTAATGTGTAGTTGAATTCTGTTTGCTAAAATTTTGTTGAGGATTTTTGCATCTATGTTCATCAGTGATATTGGCCTATAGTTTTCTCTTTCTGTGTTGTCTTTGTCTGGTTTTGGTATTGGGGTGATGGTGGCTTTGTAGAATGAGTTTGGAAGTGTTCCTTCCTCTACAATTTTTTGAAAGAGTTTGTTTGATAGAATTCTCTTGTGAAACCATCTGGTCCTGGACTTTTGATTTGGGGAGATTTTTTTTTATCACAGCTTCAGTTTCAGTGCTTGTAATTGGGTTTTTCATAATTTCTACTTCTTCCTGGTTCAGTCTTGGAAGAATGAACTTTTCTAAGAATCTGTCCATTTCTTCCAGGGTATCCATTTTATTGGCATATAGTTGTTCATAATAGTCTGTTATAATCCTTTGTATTTCTTCATTGTCTGTGGTAACCTCTCCTTTTTCATTTCTAATTTTGTTGATTTGATTCTTTTCTCTTTTTTTCTTGATGAGTTTGGCTAAAGGTTTGTCAATTTTGTTTATCTTCTCAAAGAACCAGCTTTTAGTTTTATTACTCTTTACTATTGTTTCTTTCATTTCTTTTTCACTGATTTCTGCTCTGATCCTTATGATTTCTTTCCTTCTCCTAACTTTGGAGGATTTTTTTGTTCTTCTTTTTCCAGTTAAATTAGGTGTTGTCTATTCGAAGTTTTCTTATTTCTTGAAGTAGAATTGTATTGCTGTAAACTTCCCTCTTAAAACTGCTTTGGCTGCATCCCATAGGTTTTAAGTTATGTTTTCATTGTCATTTGTTTCTAGAATTGTTTTATTTCCCCCTTGATTTCTTCAGTAACCTGTTAGTTATTTAGAAACGTATTGTTTAATTTCCATGTATTTGTGTTTTTTTACAGTTTTTTCTTGTAATTGATGTCTAGTCTCATAGTGTTGTGGTTGGAAAAGATGCTTGATACGGTTTCAATTTTCTTAAATTTTTTGAGGTTCAATTTGTGACCAAAGATGTGGTCTATCCAGGAGAGTGTTCCATGTGCACTTGAAAAGAAGGTGTATTCTTCTGCATTTGGATGGAATGTCCTGAAGATATCAGCGAGATCCATCTCATCGAATGTATCATTTAAGGCTTGTGTTTCCTTATTAATTTTGTTTTCATGACCTGTTGATTGGTGTGACAGGGGTGTTAAATTCTCCTACTATTATCGTGTTACTGTCAATTTCTCCTTTTATGTCTGTTAGTGTTTGTCTTATGTATTGAGGTGCTCCTATGTTGGATGCATAGATATTGTAGACAACATATGTATGGGTCTTGTTTTGTATCCATTCAGCCAGTCTGTGTCTTTTGGTTGGAACATTTAATCCATTTACATTTAAAGTAATTATTGATATATATGTTCCTATTGCCATTTTCTTAATTGTTTGGGGTTTGATTTTGTAGATCATTTTCTTCTCTTGTATTTCTTGACTATATAAGTCCCTTTAATATTTGTTGTAAAGCTGGTTTGATGGTATTGAATTCTCTTAACTTTTGCTCATCTGCAAAGCTTTTGATTTCTCCATCAATTTTGAATAACATCCTTGCTGGGTAATCTTGGTTTTAGATTTTTCCCTTTCAGTGCTTTAAATATATCCTGCCATTCCCTTCTGGCCTGCAGAGTTTCTGCTAAAAGGTCAGCTGTTAAATGTATGGGATTTCCCTTGTATGTTACTTGTTGCCTCTCCCTTGCTGCTTTTAATATTCTTTCTTTGTGTTTAATCTTTGTTAGTTTGATTAGTATGTGTCTTGGCATGTTTCTCCTTGGGTTTATCCTGTATGGGACTCCTTGTACCTCTTGGACTTGATTGACTATTTCCTTTTCTACATTGGGGAAATTTTCAAATATAATCTCTTCAAAAAATCTCTCATACCCTTTCTTTTCCTATGCTTCTGGGACCCCTATAATTTGAATGTTGGTATGCTTGATATTTTCCAGAGGTCTCTGAGACTATCCTCAATTCATTCTGCTCCTTCAATTATTATTTTTTATAGCCTACTTTTTCCTCGTTTTCTTTGAAAAAAGCCTTATTTTAAAAACAAATTCCATGTTTTTTGTTTTTGTTTTAGATGTTTTATTTGATTTTTTATTTTGAGAGTTTAACTTTTTCCATGTTTTTTTATTTTCTTTTTGATCTTTTGCTTTTGATTTTATGTCTTTGAGAGTCTATTAATAATTTTTAGCATCCATTTTCATTTAAAGGTTTTATTATTGGCTTGATTGCTATCTTCTTTTTGACTCTTTTTCTTTTTTTCTTTTTCTCCTGTCCCCCTCTTTCCTTCTCTATACAAGTGTGTGACTCTCTTGGAATGAATTTTGGCTGTTGAAACGTAAAAGTGTTAGTCACTCAGTCATGTCCGACTCTCTGTGAACCCATGGACTGCAGCCCATCAGACTGCATGGAATTCATGGAATTCTGTTCATGGAATTCTCCACAGAAGAATACTGGAGTGGGATGTTATGCTCTTCTCCAGGGGACCTTCCTGACCCAGGGATTGAACCCAGGTCTCCCACAATGCAGGCAAAATTCTTTACTGTCTGAGCCACTAGGAAAGTTCACCATTATGAGAGGTATTTCACCATTATGTCTTCTATTCTCTGTGGCCTGTGAAATCGTGATGCTATAGTAAGGTGTCATACCTGAAGCCCAGAGGTAGGAGACTCCATGCTAGGACTTTGGACCACAAGAGAGCATTAGAGACCCCATAGAACATTAATAGACAAACGCCCTCACAATGGCCTCCATTTCAACACTAAGACCAAGCCCCACCCAAAAGCCAGCAAGCTCTGGTTCCAAATGTCCCACACCAACCCTTCAACAAAACAGGAGCACAACCCTGCACATTAGCAGACAGGCTGCCCAAAGCCATACTGAACCCCTAGACATCTCCAAACACACTAGTGGGCACAGTACTGCCTTTAAGAGAGACAAGATCTAGCTCCATCCACTAGAACATAGGCACAAGTCCCCCAAAGCAGGAAATTTCCACAAGGTATTGGTTCAGCCCCACCCAGGGGAAACACACTCCACAATTAAGAGAAACTACAACTTTCCAAACTTCAGAAAGGAGACCCCAAGCACAGTAAGTTAAACACAATGAAAAGACAGAGAAACATCCAGCTAATGAAGGAACATGGTAAAAACTCCTAAGACGAAACAAATGAAGAGGAAGTAGACAATCTTCCTGAAAAGGAATTCAGAGTAATGATAGTAAAGATGGTCCAAAATCTTGAAAATAAAATGGAGGCATGGATAAATAGAGTAGAGGCACAGATTGAGAAGATGCAAGAAATATTTAGCAAGCACCTTGAATAAAGAATAGACCATCAACAATGAACAATGCAATAATTGAGTTTAAAAATATACTGGAGGGAACCAACAGTAGAGTAACTGAGGCAGAAGAATGGATAAGTGAGATGGAAGATAGCATGGTGGAAATAACTGAAACAGAGCAAAATTAAGAGAAAAAGGATAAAAGTGATGAGGACAGTCTCAGAGACTGTTTAACAGACAGCATTAAATATAACAACATTAGAATCATAGGAGTCCCAGAAGAAGACAAAAGGAAAGGCCATGGGAAAATATTTAGGGAGATTATAGTTGGAAGTTTTCAACTTCCCTGCAGGCTGCAGTCCATGGGTCACAAGAGTCGGACACAACTGAGTGACTTTGACTTGACTAAAATGAGAAGGGAAATAGCCACCCAACCTCATGAAGTCCAGACAGCCACATACAACATAAATCCAAGGAGAAACATGCCAAGACAGATATTAATCAAACTAACAAAAATTAAACACAAAGAACAAATGTTAAAAGCACCAAGGGAAAAGCAACAAATAACATACAAGCAGGTCCCCATAAGGCTAATGGCTGATTTTCAACAGAAACTCTACAGGCCAGAAGGAAATGGCAGGACATACTTAAAATGATGAAAGGGAAAAACCTACAACCAAGATTACTCTCCTCAGCAAATATCTCATTCAAAATTGATGGAGAAACCAAGTTTTACAAACAAGCAAAAGTTAAGAAAAATTAGCACCACCAAACCAGCTTTACAACAGATGTTAAAGGGACTTCTGTAGGCTGGAAACACAAAAAGAAGAGGCCTACGAAAAGAGTCCCCAAACAATAAAGTAAATGATAACAGGATACCAATAATTACCTTAAATGTAAATTGGTTAAACCCTCGAACCAGAAGACACAGATTGGCTGAATGGATACAAAAACAAGACCCCTATATATGCTGTCCAGGAGAAAACCCACCTCAGACCTAGGAATGCTTTCAGACTGAAATGAGGGGCTAGAAAAAGATATTCCATGTAAATAGAAATCAAATGAAAATGGGAGTAGCAATACTCATATCAGATTAAAGAGACTTTAAAGACCATTACAAGAGACAAAGAAGGACAGTACATAATGATCAAGGGATCAATCCAAGAAGATATAACAATTATATATACACCCAACATAGGAGCACCTCAATACATAAGGCAAATGCTAACATCTGTTAAAGGGAAAATCAACAGGAAAACAGTAGTAGTGGGGGACTTTAATATCCCACCCACACCAATGGACAGATCATTCAGGTAGAAAATAAGGAAAAACAGGCTTTAAATTATACATTGGATCAGTTAGACCTAATTGATATCTACAGGGCATTTCATCCAAAAACAATAGATTTCACTTTTTTCTTAAGTGCACATGGAACATTCTCCAGGATAGATCACATTTTTGGATCACAGATGAAGCCTTTTCAAAACTTTTCAATTACCCCTACCATAGTTTGGCCTGAAGGGGTCAAACTACAAGGAGGGAACACAGCCTCACCCATCAGCAGAAAGTTGGATTAAAGATTTACCTAGTGTGGCCCCACCCACCAGAGCAATACCCAGTTTCCCCACAGCCAGTCCCTCCCATCAGGAAGCTTCCACAAACTTCTTATCCTCATCCATCAGAGAGCAGACAGAATGAAAGCTACAATCACAGGAAACTAACCAAACTGATCATATGGATCACAGCCTTATCTAACTCAATGAAACTATGAGCCATGCCAAGACAGATGGGTCATGATGGAGAGTTCTGACAAAACATGGTCCACTGGAGAAGGGAATGAAAAACCACATCAGCATTCTTGCCTTGAAAACTCCATGAACAGTATGAAAAGGCAAAAAGACATGACACTAAAGATGAACTCCCCATGCTGGTGTTGGTGGTAGTGGTGGTTTAGTCACTAAGTTGTGTCCGACTCTTGCGACCACCATGGACTGTAGCCTGCCAGCCTCCTCGGTCCATGGGAATTCTCTAGGCAAAAATACTGGAGTGGGTTGCCAGTTGCTTCTCCAGGGGATCCTCCTGACCCAGGAATCGAACCCAGGTCTCCTGCATTGCAGGCAGATATTGGACAAGAGCAGAGAAACAGCTCCAGATGGAATGAAGAGGCTGAGCCAAAGCAGAAATGACGCCCAGTTATGGATGTGTCTGGTGGGGAAAGTAAAGTCTGGTACTATAAAGAACAATATTGCATAGAAACCCGGAATTTTAGGTCCATGAATTAAGATAAATTATAAGTGGTCAAACAGGACGTGGCAAGAGTGAACATTGATATTTTAGGAATCAGTGAACTAAAATGGACTTGAGTGAGCAAATTTAATTCAGATGACCATTATATCTACTACTGTGGGCAAGAATTCCTTAGAAGAAATGGAGTAGCCCTCATAGTCAACAAAAGAGTCCCAAATGCTTGGGTGTACTTGGGTGCAATCTCTAAACAACACGGCGATCTCTGTTCATTTCTAAGGCAAGCCATCCAGTATCATAGTAATCCAAGTCTATGCCCCAACCACTAATGCTGAAGAAGCTGAAGTTGAACAGTTTTATGAAGACCTACAAGACCATCTAGAACTAACACCAAAAAAAAGATGTCCTTTTCATCATAGGGGACCAGAATGCAAAAGTAGGAAGTTAAGAGATACCTGGAGTTAACAGGCAACTTTGACCTTGGAGTACACAATGAAGCAGGGCAAAGGCTTGCAGAGTTTTGCCAAGAGAATGCACTGGTCATAGCAAAACACACTTCCAACAACACAAGAGACAACTCTATACATGGACATCACCAGATGGCTGATACCAAAATCAGATTGATTATATTCTTTGCAGCCGAAGATGGAGAAGCCCTATACAGTCAGCAAAAACAAGACTAGGAGCCTACTGTGGCTCAGATCATGAACTCCTTATTGCAAAATTTATATGTAAGTTGAAGAAAGTAGGGAAAACCACTAGGCCATCCAGGTATGACTTAAATCTAATGCCTTACAATTATACAGTGTAAGTGACAAATAGATTCAAGAGATTAGATCTGATAGACATCCAGAGGAACTATTCATGGAGGTTTGTAACATTGTACAGGAGGTGGTGATCAAAACCATCCCCAAGGAAAAGAAATGCAAAAAGGCAAAATGACTGATTGAAGAGGCCTTACAAGTAGCTGAGAAAAGAAGAGAAGCAAAAGGCAAAGGAAAAAAGGAAAGACACATGCATCTGAATGCAGAATTTCAAAGAATAGCAAAGAGAAATAAGAAGGCCTTACTAAGTGATCAGTGCAAAGAAATAGAGGAAAACGATAGAATGGGAAAGACTAGAGATCCCTTCAAGAAAATCAGAGATACCAAGGGAACATTTCATGCAAAAAAGAGTGCAATAAAGGTCTGAAAAAATATGGACCTAACAGAAGCATAAGGTTTTAAGAAGAGGTGGTAAGAAGACACAGAGAAACTATACAAAAAAGATCTTAATGACTCAGATAACCATGATGGTGTGATCACTCACCTAGAGCCAGACATCCTGGAGTGCAAAGTCAAGTGGGCCTTAGAAAGCATCACTACAAACAAATCAAGCCTGGTATATTTAAAAAATTGAAATCATTTCAAGCATCGTCTCTGACCACAACATTGTAAGACTAGACACCAACTGCAGGGGGAAGAAAAACTATATAAAAACACATATGTGTAGGGCTTCCCAAGTGGTGCTAGTGGTAAAGAATTCTCCTGACAATGCAGGAGATGCAAAAGGTTCAGGTTCAGTCCCTCTGTCAGGAAGATCCCCTGGAGGATGAAATGGCAACCCACTCCAGTACTCTTGCCTGGGCAATCCCGTGGACATTGGAGCCTGGTGGGGTCACAGAGTCAGACACAACTGAGTGACTGAGCATGCATGGAGGCTAAAAAACACTTCTCAATAACCTACATATCACTGAAGAAATCAAAAGGAAAATCAAAATTTGCCTAGAAACAAATGACAATGAAAACATGATAACTCAAAACATATGGGATACAGTAAAACCAATGCTAAAAGGAAATTTATAGCAATACATCAAATAAAAAAAACTTAACCTTATATCTAAAGCAACTAGAAAAAGAAGAATTTGAAAAAACCCAAAATTAGTAAAAGGAAAGAAATCATAAAGATCAGAGTAGAAATAAATGAAAAAAGAAATGGAGATAACAGCAAAGATTAATAAAACTTAGAATTGTTTCTTTGAGAAAATAAATTTTACAAACCATTAGAGAGACTCATCAAGAAAAAAAGGAAGACACCTCAAATCAATAAAACTAGAAATGAGAAAGTAGAAGTTACAACAGACAACACAGAAATACAAAGGATCATAAGAGATTACTTTGAACAACCATATGCCAATAAAATGGACAGCCTAGAAGTAATGGACATATTCTTACAAAATTTAACTTTCCAAAAGTGAACCAGGAAGAGAGAAAATATGAACAGACCAATCATAAACGTGGAAATCTCCCAACAAAAGACAGATGACTTCACAGATGAATTCTACCAGAAATTTAGAGAAAAGCTAACAACTATCCTGCTCAAATTCTTCTAGAAAATTGCAGAGGAAGGAAAACTTCCAGCTCTTTCTATGAGGCCACCATCACCCTGATACAAAAACCAGATAACAGTGCAACACAAAAAAAGATTATAGGCCAGTGTCACTGATGAACATAGATTCAAAAATCCCAAACAAAATTTAGCAAACAAAATCCAACAACACATTAAAAAGATCATATATCATGAATCAAGGGGACTTTATACCAGGGATACAAGGAGTCTTCAGTTTATACAAATCAGTCAGTATGATACACCATATTAACAAATTGAAATATAGAAACCATGTAATCATCTCAATAGATGCAGAGAAAACTTTTGACAAAATCCAACACCCATTTATGATAAAAACTCTCCAGAAAGTAGGCATAGAGGGAACATACCTCAGCATAAGAAAGGCCACATATGACAAACCCACAGCAAACATTATTCTCAATGGTGAAAAAATTGAAAGCATTTCCTCTAAAATTAGGAATAAGACAAGCATGCCCACTCTCGCCACTATTATTTAACATAGTTTTGGAAGTCCTAGCCAAAGCAATCGGAGAAGAAAAAGAAAGAAATCCAGATCGGAAAAGAAGAAGTAAAGCTCTCAGTGTTGCAGGTGACATGATTCTTTAAATAGGAAACCCTAAAGCTGCCACCAGAAAATTACTGTGCTAATCAATAAATATAGCAATGTCACAGGATATAAAATTAATACACAGAAATCCTTTGCATTCCTATGCACTAACAATGAAAAATCAGAGAGATTAAGGAAAAGATCCCATTCACTATTGCAAAAAAAAGAATAAAATATTTAGGAATAAGCTTACCTAAAGACACAAAAGCCCTGCATGCAGAAAACTATAAGACACTGATGAAAGAGATTAAACTTAACACAAACAGATTGAGAGATATACTGTTTTCTCAGATAGGAAGAATCAATATTGTGAAAATGAATATACTACCCAAAGAAATCTATAGATGCAGTGCCATCCCTATCAAACTACCAATGGCATTTTTCACAGAACTAGAACAAATAATTTTACAGTTTGTATGGGAACACAAAAGACCCTGAATAGCCAAAACAATCTTGAGAAAGAAGAATGGAGCTGGATGAATCAACCTTCCTGACTTCAGACTTTACTACAAAGCTACAGTCATCAAGATAGTATGGTACTGGCACAGAAATAGAAATATAGATCAGTGGAACAAAATAGAAAGCCTGGAGATAAATCCATGCACCTAAGGGGACCTTATCTTTGACAAAGGAGGCAAAAATATACAATGGAGAAAAGACAGTCTCTTCAATAAGTGGTGCTGCAAAAACTGGTCAGCTTTGTGTAAAAGAATGAAATTAGAACACTTCCTAACACCATACACAGAAATAAACTCAAAATGGATTAAAGACCTAAGTGTAAAAACAAATCTATAAGACTCTTAGAGGAAAACATAGGCAGAGCACTCTTTGACATAAGCCAAAACAAGATCCTCTATGACCCACTTCCTGGAATAATGGAAATAAAAACAAAAGTAAACAAATGTGACCTAATTGAACTTAAATGCTTTTGCACAATGAAGGAAACCATAAGCAAGGTGAAAAGACAATCCTCAGAATGGGCAAAAATAATAGCAAATGAAACAACTGACAAAAAACTCATCTCCAAAATATACAAAGCAGCTCCTGAAGCTCAATACCAGAAAGGCAAACAACCCAATAAAAAAGTGAGCAGAAGACTTACACAGACATTTCTCTAAAGAAAACACAGATGGCTAATAAGCACATGAAAAGATACTCAACATCACTCATTATTAGAGAAATGCAAATAAAAACTACAGTGAGGTATCATCTCAGTCTGGTTGGAATGACCATCATCAAAAAGTCCACAAACAAATTCTGGAGAGGGTGTGGAGAAAAGGGAACTGTTTTGAACTGTTTGTGGGAATGCAAATTGGTGCAACCACTATGGAGAGAAGTGTGGAGGTTCCTTTAAAAACTAGGAATAAAACTGCCATATGAACCAACAATCCCACTACTGGGCATGTACCTCAGTATTCATTGCAGCACTATATATAGCAGCTGGGATGTGGAGGCAACCTAGATGTCCATCAAGAGATGAACGGATAAAGAAGTTGTGGTACACATACACAATGGAATATTACTGAAGTATAAAAAGGAATGCATTTGAGTCAGTTCTAATGAGGTAGATGAACCTAGAGACTTCACTTATACAAATTGAAGTTAGAGAAAGACAAATATATATTAATGCATATATATAGAATCTAGACAGATGGTGTTAATGAACCTATCTACAGGCTGCAAGGGAGATGCAGACATAGAGAAAAGACTTCTGGACACCTTGAGGGAAAGAGAAGGTGGGGTGACTTGAAAGAGTAGCATTGAAACATACATTACCATATGTAAAGGAGAGAGCTCTTGGTAATTTGCTGTATGACACAGGGAACCCAAGGGCTTCCCTGTAGCTCATATGGTAAAGAATCTGCTTGCAATGCAGGAGACCTGGATTCGATCCCCAGGTCAGGAAGATCTGCTGGAGAAGAGAATGGCAATGGCCACTACAGTATTCTTGCCTGGAGAATCCCATGGACAGAGGAGCCTGGTGGGCTATAGTCCATGGGGTTGCAAAGAGTCAGACATGACTAACTGAGCAACTAACACACAGGGAACCCAAAGCCAGTGTTCTATGACAACCTAGGAGGGTGGAATTGAGAGGGAGGTTTAAAAGGAGGGAATATATGTATACCTATGGCTGATTCCTGTTGATATATGGCAGAAACCACCATAATATTGTAAGGTAATTATCCTCCAATTCAAAATAAAGAAAAATGGCTGAAATTTTTTCCATATTTGATGAAAACACAAGCCCACAGATCCAAGAATTTCAGTGAATCCCAAGAATCATGAAGAAATCCAGACCAAAGCTCATCCTAATCAAACTGCTTAAAAGTGGTGATGAAGAAAAGATCTTCAAAGAGCATATATCTCATTAGAAACAATGTAAATGATAAAAGACCATGGAGCAGCATCTTTAAAGCACTGAAAGAAAAAAAAAAGCCTGCCACCTTAGAATTCTATACCCTTTTAATAGGAAAAAAAAAAAAAAAAGAAAAATACTACCTACTAGATGCTGTGAAAAAGAAAACTCTCATAGCCAGGAGTTTTAGGGGAATGAATATTGTGAAGACATTACAACTCCAAAAATGTGGCGAGATCTCTTGAAAACTCCACTCATGCATGCCAGTTGGGAACACTCCCTGAAGTCCTGGCTCCCCCAAGGCCTTGTCCATGAGGAGGACTTCCTTGGCAAGGAATGTAGCTTGCATTCCTACACGAGCCTTCAGGGGGTAGCTTGGAAAAGCACAAAAACATTAATGAGACAAGTGGACTGTGTGTGAATGCATATGTGTGAATCTTTTGTCTTAAAATTTTCTAGAACTTTAAGCCTATTACAGAAAAGAAAATAATAATGAAGTGTAACAGCATGGACGCTGCCAGGGGAATCAAATGACGAGACCCATCAGTGTCTCAGGAGTTGAACGTTTTCTTTTTCTGGAAAGCAGACCATAAAAATAAGGAGAAAAGAAACTGGATAGATTATATTTTGAGAAGAGTACTAACCACCGTGACTACTGGTGGGCAGTTCTTATTTTGCTGCTGCCTCTTATAAGGAACGAAATCTTGTCCTTGGCGGAAGGTAGACGCTGCGGGCTCAGGGGATCACATTCTCATGGACGCTGCTTCGTTATTGTGTGGGATTCCCTGATGGCTCAGGCAGTAAAGCGTCTGCCCACAATGCGGGAGACCTGGGTTCAATCCCTGGGTTGGGAAGATCCCCTGGAGAAGGAAATGGCAACCCACTCCAGTACTCTTGCCTAGAAAATTCCATGGATGGAGGAGCCTGGTGGGCTATAGTTCATGGGGTCGCAAAGAGTCAAACACGACTGAGCGACTTCACTTAGGGTTCTGAGCTAGGGTCTGCTGATGGATTTCAGAGGATTTGTAAACAGGGATAGGGAAAAGATCGCATCTGTTTTTCTCCAGTCTGTAACCAAAATGAGTATTTCTTTTGATTATGAGAGTCAGTGATAAGCCACAGGAGTCTCAGCAGTACCTGTGACATCGTGTGATCAGGAATCACAGATATTTCTTAAACTGCATGACTGTTCCTGCAGCTATTTGGAAGTATCATTTATTCTCATGACTGCTTCAAAATTTTAATGGTTACTAGATCTAAGGCCAGATCTTCTTATGTAATGTGTTGACCAGGAAACACATGTTTCACTTACTATATCACAAATTTGTATTTTGAATTACTTTTGAACTTAATTGTTTGATTGCTAACTTTAGTATTTTATAATCATGCACTGACAAGTATTATTCCAAGAAGGGTTCACAGGCTCCACCCTGTGCCTCAGAGCACAAGGCCAATTGCTTAGTGCTAGGCAGTGACCAGTCAGAATTTACCCACTGAGGAATGAACTGCCTTTCTTTGACGATGCCTCTTCTTTAGGTGGAATTTCCAATACAGAATATCCTTCTGATTGGACTTCCATGGAGTGTTCTTCTTTTGACATTCATAATTCGTAGCCATTTTAAGACCAATCAGAATTAAGAGCCACTTCCTTCCCCAAGGGTGTAGGGTAACTTTGGAAAAACATTGCTACAGTTGCTTCAGGAGCAGCCTGGCTGCAAATATTTCTGCTTTCTTAAACGTTTGCATCAGGGAATGAAGAAAAATTAAAATACAGTCCATTTTCATTGCTAGGGCCCTGGATATCCCCACACCATCACCATTGCGCCTTTCATGTCTGTCTGCAGAATACGGGTATTGTAAGGCTCAAAGCTGTCTGTGGAAATATGAACTACCAAAAGAAAAAAAAATTGGCATCCATAGCTGGCATTTGTTGCAGAAGTTATTGGCAAATATAGCTGTCTCCTCTTTTAGCCAATGGTAATGTGATGTTTTTAATTCAATAAAGCATTTCAAGAAAGTCCAAACATAAAAGTTATAAACATTGGATGGTAAATATTTATTAGAAAGGGGAAATGAACTTTATGCAATTAGCCCAATCCATCTTTTTTTTATTACAAGTTCCTCCTGTCTCTGTCAGCAAAGTTACTTACAAAGTCATTATTTAGCAAGACCTTAAAGCTATTTAAACTCAGATATTCTGCCAGGTGAAACAAGGGTGAGAAGGCCAGAATAGGATTGTCAGCTGAAAGGAAGAGTGGGGAGTTAGGGCATCGTTCTGCCAATGATCGTGGCCTCACAGAGCCCTCACCCCATTTCAACATAAAAGAGGAATTTTTTATTATTATATATTTATTATATATTATAACATAATTCTATTTAATACCCAAAAGTCTTAAAAGAGGAATTTATCTGCCCCCGCCCCTCACCTGGTTCCTAGAGATTCTCAGTTGAAAGGTGCATCCTTCTACCTTTTCTGTATCTCAGCAACACATTCCACCACCACTGCTCCAAGTCCATGCCTGACTGCCCCTCAGGGAAAGGAAGGTGTCAGGAAGTGATGCACAGCGGCCTCACTGGTTGACTTGAGCAGGGGTCTCCCAACGTGTGATGGTATTGGGTCCATCTTGTGAGTCCATCTCACAAAGGACTGAGATGTGCATATTCTGCTATTAAAATATATATATATATATATATTGAGCATGGAAGTTGTATGCCAGTTGTTGCAAGGAGGCAACAGTATCTAGAATGGTGTCATTAGAGAGTCATGCATTCTTTTCTACCTAATGTTTGCTCCTTTGCTGTTTTCCATTTAATTCTCTTGGTCTTCATTCAGCACAGGGTGGAGCTGCTGTCCATATCACACAGTGGTTAAGAAGATGAGTTTTGCAGTCGTGCTTATGGTCTCTCTATGCCTCAGTTTTCTAATCTGCAAAATGAGAAAAATAATTCTACTTACACAGGATAGGGTTGTTATGAGGGTTAAGGAACAAATTAACTGGAGCCCTTAGCACATAGTAGATGCTCAATAAGCATTAGCTATATTGTTTTTTCCATCAACTCATTTCCTAGAGTCAGTGGTGGAGGAGATGTTGTTTAGCTGACGGTCTCACTGGCTGGTCCTCTTCTGCATCTGTCCTCACCACTCCTCTTTTCATCCCAGGAGCCTGTGACCTCTAGGAGCTGCTCTCCAGGGTCCAGCATCTCTCTCTCTGTGCTTCCAGCGCCCAGACTGGGAAGCCTCCTTCTGTCCTTCCCCGAGTCCCAGGGAGATTATCATGGTGGTCTTGATGGATGGAAATCCCTGTGGTGGGCAGAGAGCACAGGGTGTCGGGATTCCTCCTTGGAACCAGCAATATTCTTTTCTCTGATGCTGGTTATTTCTAACCCTGGTGGGTCATTGGCATCTCCTGCAGGGAAGAATGTCAGTGTATGTGCCCCACTCTGGATCTTCTCTGTTAGGATCGCTGGGTGATGGCCTTCAGCTGTTTCTCTTTATTCAGCTTCCCCAGGGAGTCTTATGCTCAGCCTGATCTGGAACTGCTGATCTAAGTGAAACCTGCCCCTTTCATGCCAGTGTACCTGGCCAGGGTTGAGGGTTCAGGTGATGGCTGGCAGAACAGGAGCCTTGCCCTGCAGCTCTCAGGCAGACAGGGCCCCGTGGTAGGACGCTGGGCTGGGCGCCAGGTTGAAAGCCGTCTTGCCTGCCTCAGTCTCAGCTTCCTGCCCAGCGTCTGCCGCCTCTCTCAAAACTGTTGAACTTTGGCAGCAGATGGCCCAAATTTTCCAGAAGTGTTTGAATGCAAGCAGTGGACTACCTCCTCAAAGTGCTCTCCAGACTTAGCAAGTTGTGTGTTATCCTTCACTTCTTGCCTGCCCTCTTTGCCAGTTCAGTGCCTGGTACCCCGGCCCTGGCCTCTCCTGGTGGCCCCCACCCTAGGTGTCCCCAGCCAGGTGACAGCCTCTGCAACTTTGGGAACACGGAGGAGGTGACCAGCCTTCCAGAAGTGGGGCTGGCACACCGGCCTGGGGGAAGGCTTCAAACTATAAGTAGTATGTGTGGAAATTTTGGATGAGTAATTTTTTTCATCCAACTCTTAGTATTTCATTTTATCTCCCCTTTGGCTTGTGTTATCAGCAACACATTTCTGAGGGTTTTTACATAACCTTCCCATTCAGTATTGTTCTGAGCCAGAGCTCCTCTCCAAACAGTGCATGAAGAGAGTCAGAATGGCCTATGAGGGACACCACCAGGTGCAGAAAAGGACAAAGCCTTGAAGGCACGAGCAAGAGTGTCCTTCTCCTGGGACATTCAGGTCTTCCGCGTGTTTCCATGGTATTCCAAGGAAGCTCTGCCCAGGCTTATTTGTCATATAGCACCTTGAGGAATTGTGCAGCAAAATGTTCTCAGTAGACTTTCACCAAACCTTAAATGTGGCCAGTGAGCTAACAGCTGCTAGACCCTGGGAAGTGGGGAGAGGAAATCGGGGACCCATGGGCAGTGTAACCAATGGATAAGAGTGTGTCTTGGGGTCAGGACAGATCCTGGCCCTGCAGTTTAGGCAAGTCACTTCATTCTATTTCCTCTTTGCAAAATGTGAGTGGTGATAGTTTCTGTCTCATGGCATTGTGTGAGTAGTAACGAGGAGTCCTGGTGGAGCTCTTAGCCTGATGCCTGGGCTAGGTAAATTCTTAGAACGTGTCACCTTTCTCTCTCTCTGCTTGAGCCTTGCATTGCTTGACATGTGAGTCTGTCTGCTCATTCATTCGTGCACTCACTCAGCACATGGTCTTTGCGTCTGTACCCTGTGCTACCAGTTGTGTGCTAATGTGATGAGGAGGCAGACACAGCTGCTGCTCCCCAGGAGCTCAGGATGGAGGGGTGGAGGGTGGGGGGGTGAGACCCCTGGACCTGTCACCCTCAGGACCAGTTAGGTGGGAACTCTCTTAGAACCCTGATGGCTTCTTCCTGGGGGTAATGCACAAGAGGAGGAAAAACTTCACAAGGGTGGGGAGGAATATGGCAAGTGGTGTCCTGGCTCTCTGTTAAGATAATTTAGCTCTGGTCTCTTCCCTGGCCTCTCTGAGGACCACCAGATCCCCACACCTTCTCCTAGGCTGTCTGAGCTGTGTCAGTCTGAACATTCAAGAAATGAGCTTGTTGTGAGTTGAAAGGCATTTCTTTCATAATAAATTCGAGCATCTCTTCATATATTGAAAAGTCAGGTGTGTGCTCTTTTCTGTGAACTGTTTTCTGAAACCTTTTTTTATATTGGATTATTGATTTTTTAAAGTAATTTGTTGGAAGTTTTAATTATTAAGGAAATTGGTGCTTTAGCTGAAATATGAATTGCAAATGGTCTATTTTTTCAGTTTGTGTTTTACTTTATCTTATTTTATGTCAGGCAGAAGGGGTGTGTGTGTGTGTGTAAAGTGAAATATATAAATCTCCTTTTAAGGCTTCTGGGTTTTAAACCATGTTTAGAAAGGTCCTTCCCACTCCTAAACTATAAATAATTTTCATGACTTCTAGTATTTTTATTATTTAATTTTTGTGTTTAAATCCTAATCCAATGATCATTTATTTTAGTGTAAGGTGTGAGGTAGGGGTCTAACCTCACTTTGCTTCCAGATAGCTACTCAGGTGCTCCATACTATTTATTGAATAATTCATTTCTCCCCATAAATTTGAAATACTATCTTTATAATATACATTTCTGCATATCTTCTATTTTAAAAATATTTCTGGAGTTTCCAGTCTCTTCTACTAATGTAATCATATGCTTCTTAATATTTACATGACTGCGACTTTATAAAATATTTTAATACACTAAACATATGCTGTTTCAAAATTTTACTGGCTGTTATTTCTTGTTTGTTTTTCCATGTGGTCTTTAGAATCTGCTTTTATGGTTCTAAATTACATTGGGATTTTAAATTGTTACAGTATTTTATAGATTAACTTAGGGAAAATATATAATTTTACATATACTGTTCCTTTACATCCATTCAAGATGTAAAGGAATCCACCCTGCCTCAGGGGAATGTTAAAGTTTTTTTTTTAATGTAGATCTTACAAGTTTCTTAATATATTTGACTTTCAAAAGTTTTTTCTAGTTTTTTTTTCCCCATATTTGCCTGATCATATTCAACAGTATCTTGCTGCTAGCTTGTTTATGTGATCTCATCTTCTATTTTTTTAAAGATATTTTATAGAGAGTTAATGTATATTCTCTATACAAAGAACTGACTCATTGGAAAAGACCCTGATGCTGGGAAAGATTGAAGGCGGGAGGAGAAGGGGATGACAGAGAATGAGATGATTGGATCGCATCACTGACTCCATGGACATGAGTTTGAGCAAGCTCCAGGAGTTTGTAATGGACAGGGAAGCCTGGCATGCTACAGTCCATGGGGTCATAGAGAGTTGGACACGACTGAATGACTGAACTGAACTGATTGTATATCCAGTATCTGATAATTCTATTATATAAACACTTTGAGAATTTAAATCTTTTGCTTATTGTTTCTGCTGTCACTCATGTTTCTATGCTTGACTGTGAGTTTACCTTTATTGAAGGTAACTAGGAAATTCTGAGAGCCTGAGTGATAGTTGTTTCCTTCAGGGAGAATTTATATTTATCTCAACCAAAGCCAGGAAAGGCCACCAATCCTTTTGGACTGGTTAATACTCTCCGGATTCCCTGGTGTAATCTGGGTATCTCAGGTAGATCTTGTGACTTTGCCACCAGTCCAGAACTTATTCTCCCAAGTCTAGTGTGAAGATCAGAGCTGGGCCTCAGGGCAGCACACCCCTTGTATGTGCTTACCACGGATTGGAATATGTTTGTAACTATGTATAACCACGGATTGGAGTATGTTTGTATGTATAAATAGTCGTGTGTATATTCTGTGTTTGCTTCCTTGAATAGTTCTTTCTACTTCTGATGAGCTCAGCGGTAAGAGTTATGTTTTACTACAATACTTATATTTGTATAGTGGAGGAACAGCCCTGCCTCCCACAGGGTATCTATTCTGACATTTGCTGGAAGCAAAAGTGCCTCAGGCACACTTCGCTTTAGAGTTTCTGTTTGCTCACTCCATGAACATGATGAAATCAGTGCCTTTCCACCTCCTTTCCATTCCTTCCACCACTCAATTTTATTATTTTTATTAGTGGCTAACATTTTACCTTTAAAATTCTTATAAGTTCACTTATAAGTCTTATAAGTCACACAGTCATGTCCAACTCTGTGATCCTACGAACTATAGCCTGCCCTCTGCCGCCCCTGGCCTCAGGCTCGGGCTTAAATTGAAGAAAGTAGCGAAAACCGCTAGACCATTCAGGTATGACCTAAATCAAATCCCTTATGATTATACAGTGGAAGTGAGAAATAGATTTAAGGGCCTAGATCTGATAGATAGAGTGCCTGATGAACTTTGGAATGAAGTTCGTGACATTGTGCGGGAGACAGGGATCAAGACCATCCCCATGGAAAAGAAATGCAAAAAAGCAAAATGGCTCTCTGGGGAGGCCTTACAAATAGCTGTGAAAAGAAGAGAAGCAAAAAGCAAAGAAGAAAAGGAAAGATATAGGCATCTAAATGCAAAGTTCCAAAGAATAGCAAGAAGAGATAAGAAAGCCTTCTTCAGTGATCGATGCAAAGAAATAGAGGAAAACAACAGATTGGAAAAGACTAGAGATCTCTTCAAGAAAATTAGAGATACCAAGGGAACATTTCATGCCTCGATAAAGGACAGAAATGGTATGGACCTAACAGAAGCAGAAGATATTAAGAAGAGGTGGCAAGAATACATGGAAGAACTGTACAAAAAAGATCTTCATGACCCAGATAGTCATGATGATGTGATCACTAATCTAGAACCAGACATCTTGGAATGTGAAGTCAAATAGGCCTTAGAAAGCATCACTACAAACAAAGCTAGTAGAGGCAATGGAATTCCAATTGAGCTGTTTCAAATCCTGAAAGATGATGCCATGAAAGTGCTGCACTCAATATGCCAGCAAATTTGGAAAACTCAGCAGTGGCCACAGGACTGGAAAAGGTCAGTTTTCATTCCACTCCCAAAGAAAGGCAATGCCAAAGAATGCTCAAACTACCGCACTATTGCACTCATCTCACACGCTAGTAAAGTAATGGTCAAAATTCTCCAAGCCAGGCTTCAGCAATACGTGAACTGTGAACTCCCTGATGTTCAAGCTGGTTTTAGAAAAGGCCGAGGAACCAGAGATCAAATTGCCAACATCCGCTGGATCATGGAAAAAGCAAGAGAGTTCCAGAAAAACATCTATTTCTGCTTTATTGACTATGCCAAAGCCTTTGACTGTGTGGATCACAATAAACTGTGGACAATTCTGAAAGAGATGAGAATACCAGACCACCTGACCTGCCTCTTGAGAAACCTATATGCAGGTCAGGAAGCAACAGTTAGAACTGGACATGGAACAACAGACTGGTTCCAAATAGGAAAAGGAGTACGTCAAGGCTGTATATTGTCACCCTGCTTATTTAACTTATATGCAGAGTACATCATGAGAAACGCTGGACTGGAAGAAACACAAGCTGGAATCAAGATTGCCGGGAGAAATATCAATAACCTCAGATATGCAGATGACACCACCCTTATGGCAGAAAGTGAAGATGAACTAAAAAGCCTCTTGATGAAAGTGAAAGAGGAGAGCGAAAAAGTTGGCTTAAAGCTCAATATTCAGAAAATGAAGATCATGGCATCTGGTCCCATCACTTCACGGGAAATAGATGGGGAAACAGTGGAAATGGTGTCAGACTTTATTTTGGGGGCTCCAAAATCACTGCAGATGGTGATTGCAGCCATGAAATTGAAAGACGCTTACTCCTTGGAAGAAAAGTTATGACCAACCTAGATAGCGTATTCAAAAGCATTACTTTGCCGACTAAGGTCTGTCTAGTTAAGGCTATGGTTTTTCCTGTGGTCATGTATGGATGTGAGAGTTGGACTGTGAAGGCTGAGCACCGAAGAATTGATGCTTTTGAACTGTGGTGTTGCAGAAGGCTCTTGAGAGTCCCTTGGACTGCAAGGAGATCCAACCAGTCCATTCTGAAGGAGATCAGCCCTGGGATTTCTTTGGAAAGAGTGATGCTAAATCTGAAACTCCAGTACTTTGGCCACCTGATGCGAAGAGTTGACTCATTGGAAAAAACTCTGATGGTGGGAGGGATTGGGGGCAGGAGGAGAAGGGGACGACAGAGGATGAGATGGCTGAGATCAACTTTATTAGGACTTGCCTCTGTATTCATCATTCTTCGCCTTTTTTCCTGAAACAGAGCTTTGTCTTTCAATCTGAGACTGAGATCTTCTTTCATTTAAGGATAGATCTTGAATTTATATTCAAATACCTTTCCTGTTGTATTACTTTAGTTCCACTCTTTAGCAGTCCCATGCTCCTGATCCAGCTTGGTGTCCTTGACCTTGATAATCGTCTGCCTCTTCATTGGAAAAGCGGAGAAGAGAAAGCCCCTCCTCCCTGCCTCCCACTTATGCTTATGTCAGCTCTCCTTTGTGTGTCTTCCATATCTGTTGTTTCCTCTTCCTTTTTAAAAATTATTTGTTCATTTCTATTTCATTATATTCACTTTTTCTCAATCATTAACTCTGTGTACCTCCCTGTGTGCTCAGTGGCATGTCTCTTCTTCATGCTGCTTTCAGTGTGGTCATTGTTGGTCATCTGACTTTATTTTCTCTTACATTTCCTGATCAAGTTCTAATAGCTCACATTTTATCTCCTTTGACAAGACCACCTTTTTCCTCAATTCTTGTGTATTGGCTTTTTGCAAATGCAAGTTAAAAAAAGGCACAACTACTGTGTTTTTAAAACTTTAATAGTACTATGGTTGGACATTAATTAATTTTAGCCATTCCATGATCATATTGTCTGATGAGTATTCTTCATCTGCTTTCTCCCTCCTGCTTTTTCTCTCTTTTTTATTTGTAGTATCTTAGTTATATCCTGTACTGCTTCTTATGTACTATTGTTCACTCTGAGTTATTCCTGGACCAGCTATTTATAGGATGTTCATGTCAGGAACATCCTGCTTTCATCCTAGCAGGAACTCCCCTTATGAGAAGAGAGAGAGAAAGAGAGAGAGAGAGTGTGTGTGTGTGTGTGTGTGTGTGTGTGTGTGTGTGTGCAGGAACTCTCCTTATGAGAAGAGACAGAGAAAGAGTGTGTGTGTGTGTGTGTGTGTCCCAACTTACAAGGACTGTTCAACATTTAGTCTCTTTCCAGCTTTGAGATAGGACTTCCAGCACATATGGTTTATTTGTATTTCCTTGTATTTCCTTATGAAGCTCTGATTTACCTGCTTCTCCCTGTGATAAGTCCAGATAACCTTCCATCACCAGTCTAAGTATTTATTTATTTATTTATGTAATAGTCTTATTGAATTATAATATGCATACAAAAAAGTACACAAATCCTTAAGTTTAGAGCTTGATTAGTTTTTATAAGTTGAATGCACCTGTGTAGGCACCACATGGGTCAAGAATGAGAATATAAATCTTGATAAGTGAATTCCCAGTCCTGTGTTTCTGACCCAGCTCAGGGCCCTTAAAGTCTGCAAATGTCTACCTCTTCATTGGAAAAGTGAGAAATATACAAATAGCTCACACAGCTCAATATCAAAAAAACAAACAACCCAAGCAAAAAATGGGCAGATCTAACTAGACATTTTGCCAAAAAAGACATACAGATGGCCGAAAGTCACATGAAAAGATGCTCAACATCACCAATTATTGGGCTTCCCTGGTGACTCAGAAGGTAAAGAATCTGCCTGCAATGCAGGAGACCTGGGTTCAATTCCTGGGTCAGGAAGATCCTCTGAAGAAGAGAATGCCAATCCACTCCAGTATTCTTGCCTGGAGAATTCCATGAACAGAGGAGCCTGGCAGGGTACAGTCCATGGGGTCACAAAGAGTTGGACATGAATGAGTGACTAACATATTATGTATCACTAATTATTAGAGAAAATCAAATCAAAACTACAACGAAGTATCATCTCACACTGATCAGGAAATCATCATCAAAAAATCTACAAGCAATAAACACTGGAGAGTGTAGAGAAAAGGGAACCTTCTTACATTGTTGGTGGGAATGTAAACTGGTATAACCATATGGAGAACAATCTGGAGTTTCCTTTAAAAACTGAATATAGAATGGCCATATGATCCAGCAGTCCCACTCCTGAGCATATATCGAGGGAAGGCCATAATTTGAAAAGATACATGCACCCCAGTGTTTATTGCAGCACTATTTACAGTAACCAGGACATGGAAGCAACCTAAATGTCCATCAGCAGAGGAAAGAACAAAGAAGGTGTGGAACTTATATACAATGGAATACTACTCAGTCATTAAAAACAACAAAATTTGCAGCAACATGGACGACCTAGAGGTTGTCATACTGAGTAAGTATGAGAAAGGCGGATATCATGTAACATCACTTTCTATGTGAATCTAAAAAATGGTGCAAGTGAACTTATTTATATAATAGAAATAGAGTCACAAGTGTAGAAAACAAACTTACGGTTACCAGGGGGCAAAAGTGGGGATGGCCAAGTTGGGAAAGACTTATACACACTCCTATATATAAAATAGGTAACTAGTAAAGACCTACTGTATAGCACAGGGAACTCTACTCAGTACTCTGTAATGATCTATATGGGCTCAGTTGTGTTCAACTTTGTGACCTCTTTGGACTGTAGCCCACCAGGATCCTCAGAATATGGGATTTTCCAGGCAAGAATACTGGCATGGGTTGTCACTTCCTCCTCCAGGGGATCTTCTCGACACAGGGATTGATTCCATGGCTCCTGTGTCTCTCGCATTGCAGGCTGATTATTCCCCCCACTGAGCCATTGGCAAAGTCCAACCTATATGGGAAAAGCATCTAAAAAAGAGTATATATATATAACTGATTACTTTACTATACACCTGAAACTAACACAACATTGAAAATCAACTGTATTCTGTCTGCATCTTGACTTGGCCTCCCAGAGTGAACCCTTAAATGCTTACTACTAATTATTGCAGGCCTTATGAATAATAAACCCATCTACTAAAAAGAGAAAAAAAAGGGGAAAGTGGGAAAAAAAGAGAGAAAGCTCTGTCATACTTGCCTCCTGGGGCTGTTGTGAGCCTCAGGATCACAGATGTCAGAGCATTTTGTCATTTGTAAAGCATGCCTTCTGTCCATCTAGAAGGCATCACAGTGACAGTCATGGTGTGGTCCACCCCATTTGTCCAGCTGTGAAAAGGAATCACAGAGGGTGATTGCTTGGCTTGGGCACACAGAGCAATGCTGGTGCCCAAGCTGAGGTCAGAGGCTGTAGCTCTAAAGTCATTTTTTTCCTGCTCATCCTCCTTGTCTGTTTTTAACCTGACTCCCAACACTATAGTTTTCTCTTAGTCATTTTGAACTTCATATTAATGAGATCTAATAGTGTCCCATTGTTCTAATAGACCGTTATTTATCTGTTCTGCCTTGACAGGTGTTTGGGTTGTTTCCATCTTGGGAACTAATGCAGATACTGTGGCTGTGAACATTCTTGACAGTGTTTTTGGTGAATATACACACACATTTCTGTTTGATACATACCTTGGAGTAGAATTGCTTGGTATTAGAATATTCTTCTCTTTACCTTTAGTAAATACTGCCAAAGAGTTTTCCACAGTTACAGAACTAAGACTCTCATCAGTTGATGAGAGCTTTCATTGCATCACATCCTTGCTGACACCTGGTAGTCTAAGAATCTCATCGGTTTATGAGAGTTTTCATTGCATCACATCCTTGCTGACACCTAGTAGTCTAAGAATCTCATCAGTTTATGAGAGCTTTCATTGCATCGCATCCTTGCTGACACCTGGTGGTCTCCAGGTCTTTCACTCTAGCCATTTTGGTGGATGTGAAGAGGTAGCTGGTTGGGTTTTTTGGTTTGTTTTGTTTTCGTTTTTTAGCTGGTTGCTTTTAATTTGATTTTCTCTGATGACTAATGAAATCAAGCATCCTTTTGTATTTTCTGTCCATCCTATATGCATATAGATCCTTTTATGTAAAATGTTTACTCAAATCTTCTGCTCATTTTTCTGTTGGGCCTTTTTTTTGATTGATCAGTGGGAGTTTTTGGCTTTTGTTTTATGTATATTCTGGATACAAATCTTTGTTGGTTCTGTGCCTTATAAATCTTTCTCCCATTGCAAACATCTTTCACTTTCTTACAGTTGTTTTTGATAAACACAAGTTATTTATTTTAACATCTCCCCACCCCAGCTCATTTTAATACTTAATATAGTTTTTAAATTCATCCATTTCTTTCCCTTATATTTTATACTTTTTGTGTTCTATTTAAGAAATCTTTGCCTGACCTCATTCTCCTTTCGCTCTGATGATTAGAAAAGTTAAGATTAAACTGTCTATAAATTGCATAATAAACAGTTTGCACCAGTCTTCCTCTCTCTCCTAAGGGGCAGTTAGGTCTCCTAATCCCAAACACTCCTACCCCATAAATTCACCTCCGGGGCCCGCCTTGTCTCATGAACACGTGTCCACACACTGACACCGCCCTCTGGAAGAGCTCTCGGATCAAAGTGCACGAGATCACACATTTAACGAGATGCTGTCATCTCTATGGGACCAGCCAGTGCTGGGCTCCAGCCGCTGATCCTGTCACTGCTCCACTGCGGGGCAGACAGTGATGGGAATGTGTGGGCTTTTCTGAACCCAAATGCGCAAAATTCCACTCAACTCATCAGCATCTTTAAGGTCCCAGGGCAGCTCCGACATAGCTGAAAAATGAGAAAGGGCCGTGGGCCGCTCTGAGCTCATTGTCAAGCCCCGCGGCTCTGCCTTCCCTCCCTTTGCTCCTTTTTTTTCCTGTCCTTTCAACATCTAAACATTTTCTGACTTTGGACAGCACAGTTGCACTCTCCTCTGAGCAGATGTTCACGATTACTTGGAAGAGCCGGCCTCTGTACTGAGCCCCTACACCCTGGCGAGCCCGCAAGGGGACCCTTAACTGTCACCCTGCCCGAGGTGTGCCTCTGGGGTCAGGTCCCTGAAGGGGACTTCTCCCATTCCCCGCAGACCTTGTCGCCCTGATTGGCTCTGACATCGTGGAAGTACTGCGTCTTTCAAGAGCCTTCAGTACATCTGTTCTCAATTTTCAGACCACAAGGCGAGGCTTTGGGTGCAAGGAGTTTATCTGGGAAGTGATCCCAGGACATCCTTGAGGGGGCAGGAAAGTGAGGGGGTACTCAGGCAAGGTGCACTGATGCGTGGACAGCAAGCCACCCCTGGGACCCTCAGAGCCTCTCACCCAGGGGACAGGTGTCCTCCATCCCTTGTGGTCGAGGTTGCTCCATGGCCAGAGGATAGCTCCTAACAACCAGGAAGTCAGGGAGGCAGCAGGTCATGCAGACATTGTCCTGCAGGGGAGACCAAGGCAGACGGGGAGAACACTGGCCTACGCCTGCTTCAGTTGTTTTGATAAATTGTCTTCTGAGCACTTTCTTGTGTCTGAGTTTCCCATTAATACAAGTGGGAGTCTGTGCTTTTAAATGCCTGTTCCTGTTTCAGCAGAATTATTTTCGTTATATATTCATGGATGGTAAGACATTTCTGTAGGTGCAATACTCTAAGAAGTCACACATGGCTCAGCTGAGCTAGAAAGCAGGTGACCTTGGGGAGGACTGAAGCTTGCCTCTTTAAGCCCAGGGCGGCCCTGAGCCTACATCGCCTGCTGGACTCTGTCTCCTGAGGTCACACAGCTGCTGCACCAGCCTCTGCTCCAGAGCCAGCCAGCCCTGAGGAGGCTTGGTTGCTGCAGTTCTTTTCCTGTGTGCTCTGCGTGACGTGTGGGAGTCTGCCTTGTATTAATACCTTCCTACATTGAATGTGTCTACTTGTTAAGAGCTTTCAGACTCCAGCCTGTGCCAGACACCTCCTAGGCACTCAATAGCTAGTTCAGGAACTGCTGAGCTCAACCCCCATGAGACCCGCCCTCCTAGAAGTAAATGCACGGAATTTTGCCGAGCTAAATGATCCAGTTGAAATGAAGCATCTATTTTTTTGACATGCAGACTCATGACCCTTCCTCCTCCCCTCATGTTTCGTATCCCAAATCCAAACCCGTCAGGGGGCCCCGCCTCTGACCCTGCTATGACCTGAGTGCAGAGTTCTCGGCAGTCACGTTCCTTCCCTTGTCAGCAGCATCTGATGTGCGCTGGACTGTGGTGCCTGGTGGAAGGAGATACGTCCTGCAAGACCAAACTGGACCCTCCCCTGGATGGCACAGAGTGTGGGGCAGACAAGGTAACCCCACTTCCCATTGCGCCTAGCAGGCAGCCAGTCCCAAGTCCCCTGCACACTGATACCTCTTCTGAAAAGTGCACTCAGGAGCCCCTGACATGCCCCAGGCCACCCCAGAAATGCCTTGGAGCCCACTTCAGGCAGGGAGGGACACATTCACCACTCTCCTTTTCCTCTTATACAATAATCATTTACTCAATATTTTTATTAAATTAACTCCTTTTGTTACATGAGTGAATTTACTTAAAATGTTTATATCAGCAGACTGTAAATGGAAAAACAGAATTACTTGCCATGCACAAATCACTGTCATAAGATGATTTTAATGAGAATGGTGCTAGAGGTGAAGTGCACCAGCCTTCACACTGATCTTCTTTAACAGGAGAGATTGAAGTGTTAGAGGTGGTCAGGGCCAGCCGCCACAGTCTGAGGCTTTCTCTTTAGTCTTACTGTAAGAACTGAAAGAGAGGCTATAATCACGACTGTTTAATCACATCTTGTGCCCCAGGAGTTGTGCTGCACACTGTGGGAAATTATTTTCAAGGATTGGCTTTCTCTTATCCTCAGAAAGAGCCATGGTTCTCTCACATGGCCCCAGCTGTGTCATCTCCCAGCACCAATCCCAAATCTGAAGTTCAAAACTACAGAGCTAGGAAATACTGCCTTCCAGAAAGAGGCTCACACTAAACAGTTTGCAGAAGGTGAAGTCTCTCCATGAGCCCGTGCATTCATCCTTTTCTTGTGGGAGTTTTGAGAACCTGCCCTGGACACATCACTACGTTTAGGGCAAAATCCAAACCCCAGAGCCTTAGAGGTGTCAGGTTGGATACGGAAAGAATGTTACCAAAGTTAGCAAATGTACATACCCCCAAATAGTCTGCTTTTGTGTAAATTATAAAAATTGGGGGCTTTGAGGGGCATGGTGTTTTCTCATGTGGAAGGGATCAGTTACCCATGAGTGAGCAGCTTTGCCGCCCTGCTGTGTTTCAGTGGTGCCGCGCGGGGGAGTGTGTGAGCAAGACACCCATCCCAGAGCACGTGGACGGAGACTGGAGCCCCTGGGGCGCCTGGAGCATGTGCAGCCGCACGTGTGGGACGGGAGCCCGCTTCCGGCAGAGGAAATGTGACAACCCTCCGTAAGTCCCCCTCCAGCCTTCTCCCGGGTGCCTGGATCAGGGTGTCCAAAGTGCAGCTCTCGCTGCCTCAGCAGAGCAGTCTGTCTCCACTGAGGCTTTGAGCTGAAGAAGAGTGAACTCAAACCGAAGGTCCCAGGTGCCGGGCCTTGTGTGCTTCAAATGGCATCTCAGCCCAACAGAGCTCTCTCTGCGACAGGGAGGCAGTGAGTCCTGTGAGGAGCTGGCTTGTCTCCCTCGCGTGGGCCGTGGCAAAACCGTTTCCCGAGACAGCTGGAGGACAGTCCCTCCTGGCCTGCTTCGAGGCTGCCTTAGTGGAGGGTCATCCAGGGAAGCCGGCAGACCTTTGGGAAAACGGGGCTGACTTTCAAATTGGCTAAGAGCTGAACTGGGAGCAGCCTGGCTGTTGAAAAGTCACAGAGCATTTGTGCATTTGTGGGTTCTGCTCTTGTGTATCCAAATATCTTTTACCTGTCCTGTTAGAGCTGACAGGAGATAACCTTTGGGGTTGTTCTTTTTTCCCTCATAGGCTTCCTTTTATTGACTATGATGACACTTTGTTCACCTATGATAACCCTGTTCACCTCTATACATTTGATCTGAAAAACTCAGGGCTAGATCTTATCCTCAGTTGTAGCAATTCCTTTATCACAGGTTTGGCATATTTCTTCTCTTGAAATTTCCAACTTTTAATGTTTCTTTAAATAATCTGTTTTATATCTTGTATGCCATTAACTATATCACATTAAGTTTGAAATGAGAAAGTTATAAATTATGACTTAAAGGAAATGGTTTATATCAACAGTTAAATCACAGTAATGAGTGATTAGCACACTTTTCTTGTATTTAAAAATTCTGACACCCAAGGTATATCCCAGACCAATCAAATCACAAAGTCTGGAGGTGGGGCCAAGGAGTCAGATGTGTGAATCTCTCCAGGTGATTCCAATGTCCAGCCAAGGCTGAAAACCTCTGGATTAAAGGAAAACTTGCATTCACAGTTGAGGCAATACCGAGAACACTGTACTCTCTGGTAGCACCGTAAGAACTGGCATTACGTACCATGTCTTATTAAAACTTCTCCTTCCAGCACCTAGCAGAGTGCCTGATGCATGGTAGGTAGGTATTTACACTTTTAGAAGTGAGTTCTTAATTAAAAGCATAGGTGGTATATTACAATTTTCCAGAGAGGCAGAACCAATATCCATATATATATGATTTATTATCATCTCATATGGTCCTGGAGGCTAAGAAATCCCTTGATCTGCCACCTGCAAGCTGGAGGCCCAGGTGTAATTCAGTATGAAGGCCAGAGAGCCAGGGAGCACATGTGTAAATATCACTCCAGGGGCAGGAGAAGATGAGAGTAGACACGCCAGCTCAAACAGTGAGGGCTTTTGTTCTCATGAGGCCCTCGGTTGGTTGGGAGATGCCCACCCTCACTGGGGACGACATCTGCTCTAGGAATCCACTGATCCAAAGGCTCATCTCACCCAGAAATACACTCCCAGACACTCCCAGGAGTAGTCTGTGGCACCCCATGGCCAGTCAAGTTGTTATGTAAAATTAGCCATCATAGGTAGGTAGATGATTAGAAGAGCTATTAGCTAAGTGGTGAGAAATTAATAGTGGTTTCTGTTTTCCCGTTGCTCTATGATGATGTTTAAATAGTTCCACCTCTGGCCCAGAAGAAGAGAACTCTGGGTTTGAAATCACAGTATGGAGATTTGGGCCTGGTTTGGTTGGTTATTGGTCCTGTGACCTCAAGGCAGATCCTTCTCTCTCTGCATCTCAGCTTCCTACGTGAGAGGATGTAGAGTATAGTAGGTAGGGTAGGTACAGTATAGGAGCTAGACTTCAAATCCCGGGGCCACTTTTTATAGCAACAGGTGACTGTTACCTGCTTATTTGTCTAAAACTTGGAACAATCCATGCGGATTCACATGGAGTACATGGTCTATATTTAATTCATGACCCCTCTTGATATTAGCACTAAGAGAAGAACAGGGGCAAGACCACATGCCCTGCCTCCTACCTCGCTGTTTTGAGGCTCAGAGAAGGAAAGGCTTTGTCAACTGAAGAGCACAATTTGCAAAGGCTGTGGCTGTCATGGGTGTCCCATGTGTCTGATTGGAGCTCAGGTGCCCTGATCGAAGACCGCTGTCCTTTGGCACACTACATACTTCATCTCAGGTGACACCAAATAAATGGCAGAGTAGAGGAGTATCTGACTCTTTAAATACCTCTGAAAGGACTCTATGTCCCAACAATACAACTGCGTTTAGGTACAGGCTCTGTTGCAAGAATAAGATGTTATTTCGAGCATGCGTGCTAAGTCACTTTAGTCATTCCAACCATTTGTCACCCCGTGGACTGTAGCCCGCCAGGCTCCTCTGTTCATGGGATTCTCCAGGCAAGAATCCTGGAGCGGGTTGCCGTGCCCTCCTCCAGATCTTCCCAGCCCGGGGACTGAACCTGCATCGCTTCAGTCTCCTGCATCGGCAGGCAGATTCTTTACCACTAGCGCCACCTGGAAGCCCAAGATGTTATTCATGTTGATTGATTGTGTTAGGCACAACTTTCATGGGACCAGACTTTGTATTTTGTGAAGATGATGTTGGCTAAGGTGCCCGCATGCTTTGTCCCCACCCCTGATGCTTTCTCTGCTCTGGGACACTCCAGGGGCATTTTGTGTTGCCCCCAAGTGTCCAGGGAAGCTGGCATCTGGTGAGGGCCCCTTTGTGCCCTGTTTTTATCTTAGTCCCACCAGCCACAGTTCCTTGGTTTTTCTCCTGGACACCTCAAACCTAACACTTCCTAAACTTCCTTCTCCCTTCCCCTTAGTTCCCCTCCCAGCCCACGTCCCCCTCAGTAAATAGCACCACCAGCTGTTGCATGGCTTGAGTTCAAAGCCCCGAAGTCCATATGTGTCCCCTGTCCCTTCCCTTCCTCCTCCTCCACATCTGATTGTGATAAGAGCAGGGCACACGGGCTTTCACCAGGTGCCAGCTTCCCTTCTAGGCATTTGCAAGTAGTAAATCACCTAAAGCTGCTGTAAGGGAGAAGCATTCTTTTTTTACCCTCATTGTACCTGTTAAAAACCGAATCGTATGGAAGTTAGGTGACTTGCTGCGTGTAGTAAATCACCTAAGCTGCCATAAGGGAGAGGCATTCTTTTTTTAATCCCCATTGTACGTGTTAAATAACACTGAATCGTATGGAAGTTAGGTGACTTGCTCCAGGTCACACAACTCGGCAACAGCAGGTCAGGTTTGGACCCAGCAGCAACATTCCAGGGTCTTTTCAAACCATCAGCATCAGCCTCCCTGTTTCCCCTGTGCTCTCCCTCCCCAGATTCATTCTCCACAGCAAGCCAGAGACATCCCCTCTCTTGTCAATTACAATCGCTTCTTGCTTCAGCCCTCCTGGTCACTCCCCGCTGTACTCAGAATGAAATCCATGCTCTTCACTGTGGCCCCGGTATTACTTCCTGTGGCTGCCATAATAAATTACCAGCACTTGGTGTCTGAAAACAACACAAATTTATCCTCTCCGAGTTCTGGAAGCCAGGAGTTTGAAATCAGAGTGTCAGCAGGGTTGATTCCTTCTTGAAACTCTGAAGGAGAAGCCCTCGCTGGCCCCTCACCCACCCCAGCCCTCCCCTGGCAGCTGCCAGCCTTCCCTGCCCCACAGACACACCGCTGCACCTCTGCCTTCGCAGAGACATCTTCTCTGTGCGTCTCTTCACTTCCTTTTCTCTTCGCAGGACACTAGCCATTGGGTTTGAAAGTGATAGTGAAGTGAAGTTGCTCAGTCGTGTCCGACTGTTTGTGACCTGTGAGCCGTAGCCCACCAAGCTCCTCCGTCCATGGGATTCTCCAGGCAAGAATACTGGAGTGGGTTTGGGCAAGCTCAAATTCAGAGATCCTGATGATACCCATCAAGACCCTTTTCCCAGATAAGGTTGCATCTGCAGATTCTGGCCGGGTTTGTCTTTGTAGGAGAAGGTGCCTCCCTATCAAGCCCTCCTTTCTATGCTCAGACACCAGCCCCGACCCCCACCCCCGAGTCAGTGCCCCTTCCCTCCCCCAGCTCCCTCTGCCCTCTCTGTGTCGTCTCTTTAGACTGGCCTCTTCTTCTGACCACCGGGCTGGAGACGGGTGCCTGCTCTGCACGCTCCCTCCGTACCCTTCCCTCACTTTACAGGTATCACTATTTATACTCATGTGCATTTGCTCCCTTGTTTTCCTGTGCCCTCCCCCACTGGCCTTTGAGCTGTGGAGCCCCAACCTCCTCCTATGCCCGCAGCAGACCAGCCCTCTCTAATGTGTGCTTGAGCCTTTGGCTGTTCCGATCTTCCAGTACTGCAAAACACACACCTAATCTTGTCTTCCCCCAAAGCAGAGGGTTATTGTGAATTATTAGCCAGAAAAGAGGATCACCAGGTAGGCCCCTTCCCTTGTACCGTCTCGTGTCACGGAGGCCCACGGGCTGTCAATAGCCAGGAGTGGGGTCCAGGTGTCCCTGGACCTGGGGGCCATCTTCTTCCAGCCTGGCCTCCCAGTGAGGCCGTGTCACAGCTGAGGTGCTCAGAGCCCTCTCGAGAGCAAGCTGCAAACATAATCCAGCCTTGTTTATTCCAAGTGAAAGAAACAATATGTTTTTGCTCCTATAATAGTTACGCCTTGGTCGTCAGCGCAGTCTTTCACAATAACTGTGTGGCTCCATCTCCTGTTCTGAGCAGAAGGGACAGGCTCTTTGTCGCCTGTAGTTTTCTACAGGGTTTCCCACCTTCGTAGAACCACCCAGGTGAACGGGAGGAGAAGGGACCGGCCTCGGGGGCAGCTTCCCAGCAGGCCTGGGTGCTTCCCGGGAGCAGCAGGAACAGCGAGGGTTTGCTCAAGTCCAGGCAGCAGCTGTCAGCCTGTTTTTGCGGAATGGCCTGAGGTGGTGATTGTTACAAAGCACAGCTGATGGCGGCCCTGAGCCAAGCTCTGACCAAAACAGCATCCTCTCCCCGGCTCACTCCTTAAATCACCATGCTCACTGCCTTGAGAGCTCCCAAGGATGTCCAAATCTCATTGCTATGTGCGTCTCAGACTTGGAGCACTCCCACCACCATCTTCCCACCCCCTTCACTTTATATTCCTGGCACCTTTCCCATCTTCTGCAGCTGGTTTATTCACTGTCCAAAATACTGGCAAAAGAGTCCCCCCATTTTTCTCTAAGTCTTGGTCTTTACAGCTATTGGAATTTTTATTTCTTGCCAACTGACATCAAGGCTTTGGGGACCATCTGTGGTTTTCATCCAGCTTCCTAAGCGTGTCCTTTCATGCCTTAATTTGTGTCACTGTTAGTGCCAAGACTGTGAGGCAGAGAGCTCATCTCCGATGCGAACTCTGGTACCCCATTAAGAGGCTGTGTGGGGGGAGGGCAGAGGAGTAGGGCAAAGAGAAAAGGCTCCACTGGCCTTGTGTGAAGAGCTGGCTCTGCACAAAAAGGACAGGGATGTAAGTGGATCTTAAAAGCAGGGGTGCGTCAGGGTTCACCATGCAGCATCCACCCCCGAGCATCAGAATGGAAAACAGCCTGCCTCCTAAGACCCAGAGGAGTGAAGTTATGTGCCTGTAATGGCCTTTTGCTTCCACAGTGAAACCCCTGTATGTGTGCTTTTAACATACCTGGTGTTCACAGTGAAAGTTTTTAAAAGTCCCAGTTTTATTCACTTGAGCCTAAATTACATGTGTTACTTGGCACCTTTCCAAGGTGGCCTTAACACTAGGATGGCAGCTGCCCTGGGCGGGGGTCATTGACAGCCCTGTGGCACTTTGAAACCCTACCTTGCTTGCTCCTCGGAGCTTTTGGTGCAAGACCAGGAGGCAAAGCTGACTCTGCCGTGTCTCTGGGTGGTGAGTGGGTGTCAGCCACTGTGGTGACTTTATCTTCTCGTCTACCTTCATTCAGTCAAGCAGAGCAGAAAACCAAGCCTTGCCTCTGCTCAGCTGCTGCTTGCTTTTCCTTCCACTTGAATGCTGCCTGTCACTCAAGGAAGGGGCACACCTGCCCCCTGTGACTCTGAGCAGCCCTTCGGCCTCCCCTGCCCTCCCTGGGTCTACCCGAGGCCCTTGGGACCCACCTGGCAGGAGCTGGGCCCACTCTCACAGGAGCTCAGAAGGACTCAGCTTTCTGCCCACTTTCCGGTTTCCCCCACGGACCGTCCCTGCCTTGTGCTTTTCCCTGTTTTAAAAGTCTTTCTGATGGTGCGATGTGCAGAAAGGGGGTCTACGCCCGAGTGCGTGGCTCCCAACACAGCCCCACTCGCCGTGGTGGAACACGAGTGCTGGGTGTGTGTGCAGGTCCACTGACTCGCGGTGCACGTGTGAGTGGCTGAGGGCCTGGTTTGCAGAGTGGCTGTGGTGTCCCCCTGCCCTGAGCAGCAGTGGCCTCTGCCGGCCCGCAGCCTCCTCAATGCTCTCCATGTGGTCGGTATGTAGTGTGTGTCAGTGAGGTTGTCCTGTGCGTCTCCTTCATAAGCAGCCAGGCTGAGCAACTGAGTGTGTCTGTAACTGCCACTTGGATATCCATTCCTGTGACCTCCCTGTTCCAGTCATTTGGGTTTATGTCTAAATTCTTACTTTATTTGTGTTTGTAAAGTCCTGATAGAGTACAGATAGAAATTGGGGATTGATATTGGAGAATCATCTTGAAAATCTACCACACCCTTAAAGCCTGTCTCAGTGAGTCAGGCTGGCCTTCCTGGCCCCACAACAGCCAGTGGGTGGCCCCCTTCCACAGCCTGCTCCTGCTGCAACCAGGAGTGCTTGTGAGTCACACTTTCTTATCTCCACCTCTTATTTCCCTGCTGAGAAGTTGTTGAAAACATTGGGGCTTTGGTTTCCTCATCTGAAGGATGCAGTCAGGACCCCCCATCTGATTCTTTCTGCCAACTTAACAAGGTAATGAGTATCAAGAGTGGGCAGAGGGTGTGCCCTCCGGCATATTAGCCTGTGATCACAGATGATGTGAAAGTGCCTCTGGCCTTCTCTCTGTCCTCAAGGATGAGATTTCAGTGTGCCGCTGCCTCCCCTTCCATTTACATGAGTCTTCACAGAGCCTTCTGGCCCTTCCAGCCCCTGTGGGAAAGACTGAGGACAGACAGCTATTCTACCACAAATCCGACCGTGTTCACCCTCCTCCATTTTAGCCATGTTCAGCTTGGTTTCTATTGTTTTAGTCTTCCTCGGTGCTTTTTATTTTATCTACAGTGCATGACTCGAGGTAAATGAGAACCCTGCCCCTCTGCTCCTCAGACTTTGGGAGGGTTATCTCTCCTGCCTGTGTTTACAGGTCCACTACAGCATTTCCTGAAGGCCCATGCAACTCAAATGTGGTCCACTCTCCCGTGTGCCTTTCTTGGTAAAGCTGGTCCCTCCTCCAAGTCCTCCCCCAGAACTTCTGTTCATAAGCTACTGTAGACCTTCTCATCAGACATGCCCTCCCTCCACAAAGATTCTCATGCATCTTCTTCATGGCATGTATAGAGGGCCTCCTTCTGGGGTCTTGGCACCACTGTGTACCCAGGAGGCCCTCACTGGTGTCACAATAACACTCAGATGGCCTGTATTATTGGCACCATCTTAAAGAGTGAGTCAGCTGAGCGCAGAGTCCTGCCACAACCAAAACTCGGATGATGTGGGTAGCAGGTCATGCTGCTTGTGGATTGCTTCTTCCTTTTCCCATGCTGTTCAAAATAGTGACCAAAAGGAAAACTGAAAAAAAAAAATCTTTTAGTCATTTTTTTGAACAGGAAAAGCTTAATGTAAAAAAGCATTAACTATAACAGGTGGTTGGAGTATAGGGGAATTAGCTGCTAAGAGGCAAAGAACTCTAAAAACACAGAAAGAGTAGATACAGGAAGCAGCCTCTATCTTCAGGTCTGAGGCAGGGCACCCAAGGGCAGAACAAGTATGGATGAGGGTGCCTACCTCACACACACACCCAGGGCTGAAATTCCTTGGACCTGTTGGAGAGCGTACACCCAGGGCCTACTGGATGAGGGAGAGGTGTGCAGAGATGCTGCACTGGTAGAATTCTCTGGAAAGCCACACTTAGGGATGTCAGAGAAAACTGTCCGAAGGTGAAACTGCATGTGATACCGGACTGAGAATTTTCCCAAAGTGTGGTGTGCTTGGAAGCCGCCTAGAGGAAGGTGGGCATCATGGGCCAATAGGAGCCTGCTGGGAGAAGTCACATACCAGAGTCAGAGACAAAGCCTGTCCCTCCTCCAGTGTGTTGTGCAGTTGCCCAGTCATGTCTGACTCTCTGCAACCCCATGTACTGCAGCATGTCAGGCATCCCTGTCCTTCAGCATCTCTCAGAGCTTGCTCAAGCTCATGTCCAGTGAGTCAGTGATGCCATCCAGCCATCTCATCCTCTGTTGTCCTCTTCTCTTCCTGCCTTCAATCTTTCCCAGCATCACTGTCTTTTCTAATGAGTCAGCTCGTCTCATCAGGTGGCCAACATGTTGGAGATACAGCTTCAGCATCAGTCCTTCCAATGAGTATTCAGGACTGATTTCCTTTAGGATGCACTGGTTGGATTTCCTTGTAATCAAAGGGATTCTTAAGAGTGTTCTCCAACACCACAGTTCAAAAGCAGCAATTCTTCAGCACTCAGCCTTCTTTATGGTCCAACTCTCACATCCATACATGACTACTGGAAAAACCATAGCTTTGACTATACAGACCTTTGTCAGCAAAGTAAGGTCTCTGCTTTTAAATACACTGTCTAGGTTTGTCTAGGGCTTCCCTTGTGGCTCAGCTGGTATAAAGAATCCACCTGCAGGAGACCTGGGTTCAACCCCTGGGTTGGGAACATCCCCTAGAGAAGGGAAAGGCTACCCACCTCAGTATCCTGGCCTGGAGAATTCCATGAACTGTATAGTCCATGGGGTCGCAAAGAGCCGGACACAACTGAGTGACTTTCACTTTCACTTCTAGGTTTGCCATAGCTTTTCTTCCAAGGAGCAACTGCCTTTTAATTTCATGGCTGCAGTCAACATCTGCAGTGGTTTTGGAACCTAAGAAAATACAATCTGTCATTGTTTCCATTGTTTCCCCATCTATTTGCCATGAAGTGATGGAATCCATTGCCATGATCTTCATTTTTTGAATGTTGAGTTTTAAGCCAGCTTTTTCACCCTCCTCTTTCACCTTCATCAAGAGGCTCTTTAGTTCTTCTTCACTTTCTGCCATAAGGGTGGTGTCATTTGCATCAGTTATCAGTTCAGTCACTCAGTCATGTCCGACTCTTTGCGACCTCATGAATCGCAGCACGCCAGGCCTCCCTGTCCATCACCAACTCCCAGAGCTCACTCAGACTCATGTCCATCGAGTCCATGATGCCATCCAGCCATCTCATCCTCTGTCGTCCCCTTCTCCTCCTGCCCCCAATCCCTCCCAGCATCAGAGTCTTTTCCAATGAGTCAACTCTTCGCATCAGGTGGCCAAAGTACTGGAGTTTCAGCTTTAGCATCATTCCTTCCAAAGAAATCCCAGGGCTGATCTCCTTCAGAAGAAATCCCAGGGTTGGATCTCCTTGCAGTCCAAGGGACTCTCAAGAGTCTTCTCCAACACCACAGTTCAAAAGCATCAATTCTTCGATGCTCAGCCTTCTTCACAGTCCAACTCTCTCATCCATACATGACCACCGGAAAAACCATAGCCTTGACTAGACAGACCTTAGTTGGCAAAGTAATATCTCTGCTTTTGAATATGCTATCTAGGTTGGTCATAACTTTTCTTCCAAGGAGTAAGCGTCTTTTACTTTCATGGCTGCAGTCACCATCTCCAGTGATTTTGGAGCCCCCCAAAATAAAGTCTGACACTGTTTCCACTGTTTCCCCATCTATTTCCCATGAAGTGATGGGACCAGATGCCATGATCTTTGTTTTCTGAATATTGAGCTTTAAGCCAACTTTTTCACTCTCCTCTTTCACTTTCATCAAGAGGCTTTTTAGCTCCTCTTCACTTTCTGCCATAAGGTTGGTGTCATCTGCATATCTGAGGTTATTGATATTTCTCCTGGCAATCTTGATTCCAGCTTGTGTTTCTTCCAGTCCAGCGTTTCTCATGATGTACTCTGCATATAAGTTAAATAAGCAGGGTGACAATATACAGCCTTGATGTACTCCTTTTCCTACTTGTAACCAGTCTGTTGTTCCATGTCCAGTTCTAACTGTTGCTTCCTGACCTGCATACAGGTTTCTCAAGAGGCAGGTCAGGTGGTCTGGTATTCTCATCTCTTTAAGAATTTTCCACAGTTTATTGTGATCCACACAGTCAAAGGCTTTGGCATAGTCAATAAAGCAGAAGTAGATGTTTTTCTGGAACTCTTGCTTTTTCCATGATCCAGTGGATGTTGGCAGTTTGATCTCTGGTTCCTCTGCATTTTCTAAAACCAGCTTGAACATCAGGGAGTTCACGGTTCACGTATTGCTGAAGTCTGGCTTGGAGAATTTTGAGCATTAGTTTACTAGCATGTGAGATGAGTACAACTGTGCAGTAGTTTGAGCATTCTTTGGCATTGCCTTTCTTTTGGATTGGAATGAAAACTGACCTTTTCCAGTCCTGTGGCCACTGCTGAGATTTCCAAATTTGCTGGCATATTGAATGCAGCACTTTCGCAGCATCATCTTTCAGGATTTGAAACAGCTCAACTGGAATTCCATCACCTCCACTAGCTTTGTTCATAGTGATGCTTTCTAAAGCCCACTTGACTTCACATTCCAGGATGTCTGGCTCTAGATTAGTGATCACATCATCATGATTATCTGGGTCGTGAAGATCTTTTTTTGTACAGTTCTTCCGTGTATTCTTGCCACCTCTTCTTAATATCTTCTGCTTCTGTTAGGTCCATACCATTTCTGTCCTGTATCAAGCCCATCTTTGCATGAAATATTCCCTTGGTATCTCTAATTTTCTTGAAGAGATCTCTAGTCTTTCCCATTCTGTTGTTTTCCTCTATTTCTTTGCACTGATCACTGAAGAAGGCTTTCTTATCTCTTCCTGCTATTCTTTGGAACTCTGCATTCAGATGCCTATATCTTTCCTTTTCTCCATTGCTTTTCGCTTCTCTTCTTTTCGCAGCTATTTGTAAGGCCTCCCCAGACAGCCATTTTGCTTTTTTGCATTTCTTTTCCATGGGGATGGTCTTGATCCCTGTCTCCTGTACAATGTCATGAACCTCATTCCGTAGTTCACCAGGCACTCTATCTATCAGATCTAGGCCCTTAAATCTATTCCTCACTTCCACTGTATAATCATAAGGGATTTGATTTAGGTCATACCTGAATGGTCTAGTGGTTTTCCCTACTTTCTTCAATTTAAGTCTGAATTTGGTAATAAGGAGTTCATGATCTGAGCCACAGTCAGCTCCTGGTGTTGTTTTTGCTGACTCTATAGAGCTTCTCCATCTTTGGCTGCGAAAAATATAATCAATCTGAATTTGGTGTTGACCATCTGGTGATATCCATGTGTAGAGCCTTCTCTTGTGTTGTTGGAAGAGAGCGTTTGCTATGACCAGTGCATTTTCTTGGCAAAACTCTATTAGTCTTTGCCCTGCTTCATTCTGCATTCCAAGGCCAAATTTGCCTGTTACTCCAGGTGTTTCTTGACTTCCTACTTTTGCATTCCAGTCCCCTAGAATGAAAAGGACATCTTTTTTGGGTGTTAGTTCTAAAAAGTCTTGTAGGTCTTCATAAAACCATTCAACTTCAGCTTCTTCAGCGTTACTGGTTGGGGCATAGACTTGGATAACTGTGATATTGAATGGTTTGCATTGGAAATGAACAGAGATCATTCTGTGGTTTTTGAGATTGCATCCAAGTACTGCATTTCAGACTCCTTGTTGACCATGATGGCTACTCCATTTCTTCTGAGGGATTCCTGCCCACAGTAGTAGATATAATGGTTATCTGAGTTAAATTCACCCATTCCAGTCCATTTTAGTTCACTGATTCCTAGAATGTCAATGTTCACTCTTGCCCTCTCCTGTTTGACCACTTCCAATTTGCCTTTATTGATGGACCTGACATTCCAGGTTCCTATGCAATATTGCTCTTTACAGCATCGGACCTTGCTTCTATCACCAGTCACATCCACAGCTGGGTATTGTTTTTGCTTTAGCTCCATCCCTTCATTCTTTCTGGAGTTATTTCTCCACTGATCTCCAGTAGCATATTGGGCACCTACTGACCTGGGGAGTTCCTCTTTCAGTGTCCTATCATTTTGCCTTTTCATACTGTTCATGGGGTTCTCAAGGCAAGAATACTGAAGTGGTCTGCCATTCCCTTCTTCAGTGGACCACATTCTGTTAGACCTCTCCACCATGACCCTCCCATCTTGGGTTGCCCCACAGGCATGGCTTAGTTTCATTGAGTTAGACAAGGCTGTGGTCCTAGTGTGATTAGATTGACTAGTTTTCTGTGAGTATGGTTTCAGAGTGTCTGCCCTCCAATGCCCTCTTGCAACACCTATCATGTTACTTGGGTTTCTCTTACCTTGGGTGTGGGGTATCTCTTCAGGGCTGCTCCAGCAAAGCACAGCCGCTACTCCTTATCTTGGACGAAGGGTATCTCCTCACCGCTACCCTGCCTGACCTTCAACCTGAGATAGCTCCTCTAGGCCCTCCTAGGCCCACGCAGCTACCGCTCCTTTGGCGTGAGGTTGCTCCTCTCAGTCGCCACCCCTGGCCTCGGGCGTGGGGTTGCTCCTCCTGGCTACCACCCCTGGCCTCAGGTGCGGGGTGGCTCCTCCCAACCGCCCCTGGCCTCAGACGCAGGGTAGCTCCTCTCGGCCGTTGCTGCACCGTCGCAGCCTAGCACTCTTGGCCGCTGCCCCTGACCTCAGACGTGGGGTAACTCCTCTTGGCTGCTGCCCTTCGGGCACAGGCTCCTCCCGGCTTCTGCCCCTGACCTCGGACGTGGGGTAGCTCCTCTCGGCTGTGCTTAGTGCACTGGTCGCATATATCCCCTTATATTTGCAGTATTCTATCATTTGCATATCTGAGGTTATTGATATTTCCCCTGAAAATCTTGATTCCAGCTTGTGCTTCATCCAGCCCACATTCTGCATGGTGTACTCTGCATATACGTTAAATAAGTAGGGTGACAATATATTGCATTGATATATCCTTTCCCAATTTGGAACCAGTCTGTTGTTCCATGTCCAGTTCTGACTGTTGCTTCTTGACCTGAATACTGATTCTCAGGAGATAGGTAAGATGGAATGGTGTTTCCATCTCTTTAAGAATTTTCCACAGTCTGTTGTGATCCCCACAGTCAAAGGCTTTGGTGTAGTCAATGAAGAGAAGTAGGTGTTTTTCTGATATCTCTCTGTCATAAAAGCTGGTTCCAACAAAGCTTAGCATCATGCCATCTTGAGAGCTTTAGTTGTTCATACAGCTTTAATTGTTCACATGGCTTTGAGCTACCATCTTGTCCTTTCATTTGAACTTGAAGCATTTATTGTGGGGCATGTCTGATGATTAAAGAAAAACTTCCTCAAGTTTTGCTTATCTGGGAGTATCTTAATTTTCCCCTTCATTTTTGAGTGAAAATTTTGCTGGGTACAGAATTCTTAAGTTACTAGATTTTTTCTTTGAGAACTTTGAATGTATCAACCCACTGACTTCTTGCCTCCAGGGTTTCTGACTAAAAATCGACTTGTAATTTATTGAGAATCTCTTGTCTGTGATGTCTTGCTTCTCTTTCGCTGCTTTCCAGATTCTCTTTTTGTCCTTTAACAGTTTAATTATAGTGTATCTCAGAGAATTTATTCTATTTGAATTATAGATTCATGTCTTCAACTTAGGGAAGCTTTCAGCCATTATTTCTTCAAATAATCTGTCACTCCTTTTTCTTCTTCTGAGACTCCCTTATTGTGTTTATTTGTCCCCTTACTGATTTCCCACAGAGCCTCTCTGCTTACTTGTCTTCATTTTTTTTTCTTTTCATTCCCTAGACTCAATATTTCAATTCATAGGAAAAATTCATAGAACAAATATATATTCCTGATTTTTTTCTCCCGCCCTTTCAAATATGCTTTTGAACCCACCTAATAAATTTTTCATTTCAGTTATTGTACTTCTCAACTTCAGAGTTTTTATTTCAGCATTTTTGTTTCCTTTTTGTAATTTCTATCTCTTTATTGATATTCTCCTTTTCACTTTCATGCATTGGAGAAGGAAATGGCAACCCACTCCAGTGTTCTTGCCTGGAGAATCCCAGGGACGGCGGAGCCTGGTGGGCTGCCGTCTATGGGGTCGCACAGAGTCAGGCATGACTGAAGTGACTTAGCACAGCACATTGATATTCTCACTTTTTCATATATCATTCTCTATCTTAGTCTCTATACCTTCAGCGCTTAGAGCATCTTAAAGACCATTATTTTGTAATCTTTGTCTAATAAGTCCAACCTCTGGGCTTCCTTAGATAGTTTCTACTAATGCATTTTGTTCCTTTGAATGGACCATGGTTTCTTGTTCCTTTGTATGACTTTTGACTCTTTTATTGAAAACTAGACATTTGAATCTTATAATGTACCACTGGAAATCATCTTTTTCTCCCTCTTCTCAAATTTGCCATTTCTTTGCTCTTGAAAAGTTTCTCTGTGCTGGGATCAACCTGCAGAAGTGTAAGGTCTTTTCTGGCACTTTCTGAGCCTTCATCTTTCCCTGAGCATACCTAGTGCCTTTCTAAGTATTCCCATATGTGCAGTTGCTTCTGAATAGCCTCATCCTTAAATATCTGGCTCCCAAAAGGAGATAAAGATTTTTTTTAATGTATTGCTCATTGAAAACCGCTCTGGTATTGGTTGCAACAGTGGTGGCCAGCTCCTATGCTTATACCTCAGAAATCAAAAGCAGCACTGTGCAATCAGAACACAGAACTCAGAACACAGATATTTGGAAGACAAGGTCCTTATGGTCCACACTGACTCCAGCAAGTCACACCAGAAATGCAGGCACAGCTATTTGCTATGTGACTGGGACATGGGGGGTAGATAGCCCCTATCACACTCAAGACTGAAATTGACCAAAATTAACCATAACTTACCAGCCAAGCTTTCTCTTGGAGGCTGAAAGCTTTCCAATAGACTCCAGAGTTTCAAAATAGTTATTTCAGTCAGTTTTTGCCAATTACAGTTGTCTGGGTGAAGAGATAGATTCTTGGTACTTCTACTCCACTGTCTTCCCTGACGTTGCTTTCTATTTTGGTCCTTTTAAGATAAATTAGTTCAATTTATATAGTTCAGTTCAGTTCAGTTGCTCAGTCATGTCCGACTCTTTGTGACCCCATGGACTGCACACCAGGCCTCCCTGTCCATCACCCAACTCCCGGAGTTTACTCAAACTCACATCCATTTAGTTGGTGATGCCATCCAACCATCTCATCCTCTGTCATCCCCTTCTCCTCCTGCCTTCAATCTAATTCAATCTAACTACTGTTTATTACAGACCAGCCTGTGTGAGATTCTCTGCTGAATGCCTGCAGAGGAACAGGAGGAGAAAGGGAACTCAGTTCACCATTTCACAAGGTTGATGATAAGCGGCATAGCAGAGACCCAAGCAGGGTCAGGAGAGGTTCCAAGAAGGAAAGAAAAATAGGCTACAGAATGGAGGTAGCCTTAAGGATGAGCAAGAGTTAGGGATGAGGGAGTGGGGAAGATGGGGCACAGTGAGCCAGGTGGAAGCTGAAAGCAGACTTCCCTGTAAGAGAAGATCGGACCTGGAGAAGAAACAAGAAAACAGAATTCCAGAGGGAAGCCCTCTGAGGCACATGTGGTATCACATGGGCTGCCCCTCCCAGGCCCGCTTGCTGCCGGATCCAGGAGCTCTCTTCTGTCACATCAGATCTCCTCTCAACCTACCTGCTGTGAGGTGTAAAGGTAGTTGGTATATGAGGGTCAGTCAGACATAAAGCTGGAAAAATCAACTGATGAAGGAAACTAAAATGAAACTTAATTGCAATTCCAGAAGTTAATTACATGATGTGTACAAATCTTGGTCCACACCCTAAGGAAGGTATATGAAAATGTAGCTTCTTTTATTTTTTTTAGCAGCCAGCCTAATTTGTGTTTCTTAACTCCATTCTCGTCCATGTTGGATTCCTAATCACTTCAAGGGTTTTTTGCTCCATTTTTCCTGAGTTTGCATCTAAGTTCAGTTGAGGATGCATCTGGTTACTGTGATGTCTGGTTTATTCATCTCTAGGGCTGCTGTAGCAACCCTCTAACTGGTGGTCCTATTTTCACGTATTCTGATGCTCTGAGGGTTAAGACTGCAGCACATCAATTTTAGAAAGGACACAGTTCAACCCACCACTTCTTACCGTAGAGCATCTCTGCCTTCTGGTCCCAGCCATGGGATGTTCAGCTCACCTGTTGCAGAAGAGATGTCCTTCCTGCAGGTCCACATGGTTCATCAGGGCAAGCCCCTCTCTGTCCCTTCCACACCATGGTCTGTGGCACAAAAATACATTCACCTACTCATGCTTTGGCCTAGAGTTTGTGGGGAGGTGGTCTGAGACTCCAGCTACCTAAAGATGCCATACTGTCATTCTCCCTGAGCTCTAGCTGCCTCCCTGGTACTCTGGGTGGAAAGAAAAACAAAGGATCCCTCTCTTCTTGGATCTCATAAGCCTTAGAGAGGTTTTACTGTTCTCTGTTGAAACGTTTCTCTGTGCTGGGGATCAGCCTGAAGAAGTGCAAGGTCTTGTCTGGCCTTTGAGATCAAAACTCAAAATGCTCTGTGGAGCCACTAGCATAGGTCATCTCTCAAGGCTGCCTCCACTTCAGGGCAAGAGAGATGTTGACTGGTGTGTTTCAGGTAGGCATGGAGGAATGAGCACGCCTTTCCTCCTATTGTAGGTGTCTCCTCAAACACGTTTATATAGACCATGGGCTGGCTAGCTATGGCCTGTGAGCCAAGTCTGGCCCACCGCTGGGTTTTGTAAATAAAGTTTTATTAGTACACAGCCACACCGTTTTGTTTATACATTGTCTTTGGCTGCTTTTGTGCTATAGTGGCAGAGTTGAGCACTTGCATGGCCCATAAATCCAAAAAGAATTGACTGTCTGGGTCTTTGCAGAGAAAGTTTGTGGATTCCTGGTGTAGATTATTGTAACACAAAAGCCTAAAAACTTTTGCCATCTTCTACTGTCATATCTCTTCTATAAGGCAGTGATCACAGGGTGGTCTTACAGTATGAAGACAAGAAATGGCAAACAGAGGGAAAAGAAATATTCAAAATGAAATGGTTAGGGTGTCAGAATGTCACCTTGCTAACAGGACTTTATAGTTTTTGGAAAGTCATTGAGCAGAGCAGCTGTGATTTGTGCTGGATTTCAGTAAAAAAAATGTGCCCGGGGAATGGGAGAGGCAGTCTCACTCCATCATGATGTCCTTGGCATCGTGGAAGTGAAGGGCACCATTGAGGTGGCCCTCACCAGAGTCTTAAGAGGACACCAGGGCCTCGCAGAGGAGCTGGGCAGGGCCAGCTTCAGCCAGCCAGGCCAGGGTCCTGCTGCTCCCCAGTGCCCTTCCCATGTGTAGACGTGGCCCCAGGACACATCTGCGTCTGCAGAACTGGTTAAAAATCCCAGCCTCAGCACAAAGCATTGAGGACCTAAGGCTGCAGTCTTGAGCATGTGTGGTCTCACGCTTGTCTGGTAAAGGATGCAGAGCTGGGATCTGGCGGGTCTCTACCCAGAGCCCATGCACAAGTAAATTAATAGTTCTGATTCTTTTCATTATAGAGTAAATGAGAGCTGTTTATTTACTCAGTGTGAAACTTAGTGACCTCTGAATTATAGCTAGCAGCCATTTAAAGGTCTTCATTCTGTAGAAGGAAAAAAAAATCAAAAAACCCACACACGCCAAAAATTCCCCTTGGGGTTTTCAGTGTTACAGATGGTCAAGTTTTAAGTTCAGATGAAAGACAATTCTGGGATCTTGCTGAACTGATCCATCCTGTATCCTATTTCCAGATGACCTTGATTTACAGTTCTTGGATGTATTTTTCTCATGGCTTACTTAACATGTCGTCATCGTGGGGCCGGGATTGCTGAGAGATGGTGTGTAAGAGGAGAGGGGGTGTTGCTTTGGAAACCCTGCGTGCCCTTCCCCCTCCTGGAAAGAGAAGCCACCTGTGAGCTCCCCTGCTGTTTCTGCAGCCTGTCTGGTTAACATGAACCCTTCTCTTCCTTCTAGCCCAGGACCAGGAGGCACGCACTGCCTGGGTGCCAGTGTGGAGCACACAGTCTGTGAGAACCTGCCCTGTCCCAAGGGCCTGCCCAGCTTCCGTGACCAGCAGTGCCAGACGCACGACCGGCTGAGCAGCAAGAAGAAGGGACTGCTCACTGCAGTGGTGGTTGACGGTAAAGGCACAGGGCACATCCTTTCAGGAGAGCTTCCCTCTCCCTTCCCCCAGCGCCGTAAACACCTCCTGGGAAAACCCACAGGGATCCCCACCTCCAAAATCCACCCAGTCCTGCCCCACTCAGCTGTGGACCCAATTCTTGAGCCATGGGTTGAACTTGGATGACCCAGCTCAGTGAGATTTCCCAAAAGCAGCTGTGAGGCAGGCAGTGGACCTGATCTCTCCTGCCCGGGTGTGCTGGCAGCCTGCCGTCTCGTGCCCTGTGCTGCCAGGCCTGGGCCAACCCTGAGAACACAGCTCTGCAGGAGCAGGACAGCGGGTTTGTGCATTTGCTGTTTCTCTTTCCAGTGGTGATGCTTTCTTGCATTTCTTTACTTGGTTCCTCTTGGGTTGGCTCTTACTCCTTGAGTAGAGTGTTTGGGACAAAGTTTTTTTTTTTTTTTTTTAATTGAAGTAACGTTGGTTTATAACATTATATAAATGTCACATGTGCGGCACTATATTTTTCACTTGTGTATACACTACAGTGTGCTCCTCACGAGAAGTTCAGTTCCATCCGTCACCATACAGTTGACCCTCTTTACCCTCCCCCTCCCCACTTCCCTGCTGGGAACCACTGCCCTCTTCACTGTATCTGTGTTTGTTTTCATTTTTGTTCGAGGACAGTTTATAGCTTGGTGAAGATAACAGTAAACAGAGGTCATCTTTTCTTTCCTATGGTTTTCTCTCAAATCAAGAGACTCTGTCCCCTGGGCCATTGCAAGCATTTCCAGTGACTGATAAAATTCTAGGTGGAGTATCATGTCTGTTGAATTTGTGATGTTTATTTATTGTCCACAAGGATATCCTATTTGAGGACTATTTGAGGGTTTTTTCATTCTTAAGAATCTGTTCATCTTTAGGAAACAAGAGTGCATTATAGTGATGATGGCATGGTCCCATTTATGGAGCATACCACGTGCCAGGCTCAAGTCAGCTCTGCAAGCATCATGTCATTTAATGTCCAAAACAAGCTGTGCGGAAGGTGAGAGGTTACAGGTTATGTGACATGCCTTAGCTTCTGCAGCTGATAAGAAGCTGGGAGGGAGCTGACCCCAGTTCTGGAGGAGCTGCTGACTCAGAAAATAACCAGCTGGCTTCTGGTACTCGGATAAGAAAAAAAAAATTTGTGAGTGCCGAGTGAAGAGCTTTAGTAAGAACTCAGGCAACTGGGCCTGATTTTTACTCAGTCTCTGAAGTATTTTGCAGGAAAATGAGGTTCTTGTGTCAGGACTTAGGTTACTTCACTGTCATATGAAGAACCTCTGAAATCTATGCTCTGTTACACGCTCCAGTGTGCATAGCTGTGCCGGGGGTAGGCCCAGGCAGTTCAGGAAATAGTGAGCCCAGGCCTACAGCTTTTAACCCAACAACCTGACCCATTAGTTTCCTTCGAGCTCACATAGGATGTTCTAAACTGTCGCAGAGAACGTCAACCCAACCGGCGATGGGCTCATTTTAAAGCACTGGGGAGTCCTTCAGACGTTTTCTTCTTTCACAGAGACCACCACCTTTGGGAGCTGTGTGACTATCACCGCCCTGTCGCCTAACCAGCAGACTTCCAGGGGGATGGCCTTCACACTCTCCGCTTTCCTTGCGGTCTAGGGAGAGAGGAGGCCCGCACTCCCCAAAGGGGGACAGGCAACTGGAGGCCGAGGCTCACGAGAGCCTCACAGCTCTGCCTCAGCATCTGTCTGATGCAGGCAGACGCTCGAGGCGTCTAGACGTCCCAGGCACCCTACTCGGGAGGGAGATAGTGCCGACAGGGGCTGCTGTGTCTCCAGCGCGTTTGCACACCTTCAGCCCCATCCCCAGACTCCTGGATAAATGGGTTCTGGTCCCTTGCCTGTCCTCTCCCTCGTCTTGGGAGAGAGAAGAGGTCAGGTCTGGACAGATGCGCCCCACTCTCGTTTCCCCTCGGCCATATGCACGGCCTTGTTATTCTTTCCTTGGTCTCTAGCTCCAGTTTTCAGTTTTCCTGCCTCATTTATTCAATGCAGAAATCCCACTGAAATGTCTGTTTTTCCATAGATTTCTCCAAGTCCAGATTAAACTTCTGTTTTCCTTGTAACAACTTTTGGATCACTGAGCCACTTGGTTCCTTATCATCACAGTGGCTGAGGCTGATGTCTGCCCAGAGCCCCCTTCAGGGAAGCCTCTAAGTACAGCTATCTGGGGAAGCTGGCTGGGTTCAGAATGTGTGTTGACCCACTCACTTTTGGTTTCTGCCAAAGCAATGAATAATTACAGCCAGAGTGCCCCTGCCTTTGAACTGAAAAGTGCAGCCCTATGTGATAAGGCAGTGAGCACTCTGCCTTTGAAGGAAAGACCTCAAGTTCAGGGCTCTGCCGGGGCAGCTTGACATGGCGCCCTCAGGGGTGGGATTGTCATAGCTTCTTACATGTTTGGTTTCATTTCCTTCTCAAATAGAAACAGAAGCCAGCATTTTTTTTAAAGGAGTGTTTCACAAGGATAAAAGCAAAATAATAAATGGCCAATTCAGAAGGTAGGGGGAGAATACAGATTCTAAGTGTTCCCCTCACAACTCCATTTATAAAAGGCACAATTCTAGCTCAGCTGTGAGAGGAACGATTCCTGTGGTTGGGCTCTGGGCTCTTCTGAAGCCCATTATGACTGCCCCATTCATAGCATCGCTATCGCTGTGGAATTCTTTGGCGAGTGACACACAGTTCAAGAAAGGGGAAGCTATATATATATATATACATTTTTTTTTTCTCCTATTAAGAAAAAAAAGAATTCTTGCAGAGGTAGATTTTCCAAGGGAGAGCTCAGGACCACAAATTCATACCACCTCCAAAAGAAGACAAAGACTCTCCTTAGGAAATATTTCTAAGTGGAAAAGCCTTTAGACAGAAACCCAGTGAGGTGGCCTGCTGCCAAACCCACCCCTTTTCTGCCTTCCCCGTGGAATCTCGTTGAAGTGGAAACCTTCCAAGAGGTTAGTCCTCCCTGCCCAGGCCAGCAAGCCACATGCCCACCGAAGTGCCAGAGGCCATGGCAAAGGCCCTGTCTGGATGTGGAGGTGCTTTTCAAACTCACTCTGCAACATGGCAGGACCCACTGTGGATCTGAGCCTCCCTGGGGATGGAAGGTCCGACGGTCAGAGCTCTCTCACTCCAGCTTGACCAAGCTGGCAGCTAGAATTGCTTAATGAAAAAAAAAAAGTGTTTGCAAAGATGGAGGGTGTCTCACAGGTTCTCAGGGCCAGGAGGAAGTTCTGGGCCAGGGTCTCTGAAGATGTCAGGACTTTCTGTCCGTGTTCAGCACAGCTTGTGTTTGTGAGCCATGACTTCCTGTCCCTGCTGCAGACTGGCTTTCTCACAGCTTGTCCACGAGCAGGCTCATGGGCAGCCCACAGCACCCTTTATTAAGTCCTCCTCCTGTATCCAGATCCTTTGGGGTTAGATGTGGTTGGAAGATCAGAGCACTTCAACTGTTAGAAGAATACCAACCATACATCAACCATGTATTACTTAATACCCCAGCGGGGTCCTGGGAAGCACCCCTCAGTCAGACACATGGACACCTCCAGGTTGCCAGGGAACAGTCTTTAAGTGGGTTGCTGCATACTACCTGCAGCCTCATGTCAGTCAAGGCTAGTTTTGCAGCCTTTTGTGTCTACTGTGAATGTTTTAAAAAAAAAAATGCCTGCAGTTTTCAGAGCTTCTGGATTTCTGAATTGTGGATGAGGGAGTGTAGACTTCTTAGACATCCATCAACCTTGAGCAGATATAACCTCTCTACCTGAATATTCATTGGAATAACCTTTGTACCTGAGTTTCAGCTGAAGCTGAAGCTCCAGTACTTTGGCCACCTGATTCGAAGAGCTGACTCATTGGAAAAGCCCCTGATGCTGGGAAAGATTGAAGGCAGGAAAAGAAGGGGTGACAGAGGATGAGGTGGTTGGATGGCATCACAGACACAATGGACATGAGTTTGAGTAGGCTCTGGGAGTTGGTGATGGACAGGGAAGACTGGTGTGCTGCAGTCCATGGGGTCACAAAGAGTTGGACATGACTGAGGGGTTGAACAGAACTGATCTGACTTTCAGTGCTGATTTTCTGGGAGACTTTCATTTAGTGTAGCTGTGGTCAGGTGGCCATTCTTTGTCCAATCAACTGAGGCCCCTTGAGGCCTGGTCATGAGGTTTTGGTGGGGGAAAAGACTCTGATTGGTCTAGCTGCAGTCAGGTGGCCACTGCTGGTCCAATCAGCTGAGGCCTGCCTGTGGGTCATGGTGGGCAGCTTTGGAGATAGGGAGTCAAGCAGCCTCCTCAGCATGGGTACCTCACAGAGGGCCAGGCAGGGCTGGGGTGAGCAGCTATGATGGCCTCGAAGTTAACTAGTCTCCACCTTAGTAAGACTTTGTAACCACTGGCAGAGAGAGAATGACAAAAGCGCAAAGAACCACAAGTGTCCTCTTCACCATCCTGGCCCCAGAGCACCAGGGAAAGTCCTCCAAGCCTCCACCAAGCAGATGTGGTGGTGTGGCTCTCAAGCCCCCAAGCCTGTCTCACTTCTCTGTTTGCAGCTTCCCCATCAAGTAAGTCCTGACAACAGGTGAGTCTGAAGTGAGTGGAAAGCTGGGACCCACCCTAAACAGATTGAGAGCAGGAGGAGGGGACGACAGAGGACGAGATGGTTGGATGGCATCATCGACTCAATGGACATGAGTGTGAGTAGGCTCTGGGAGTTGGTGATGGACAGGGAAGCCTGGCATGCTGCAGTCCATGGGGTCACAGAGTCAGACACAACTGAGTGACTGAACTGAACTGATCCCAAACAGCTTCAATCCAGATTTCATCTTGGCACACATCAGCCAGGCAAGAGGGATGTTCCAAGCTTCTTCCCTTAGGGTATATGGTTATATAACTTTGAAGAAAATTTTACCTCCCTCTGTACAACTGAGAGCTTCCCTGGTGGCTAGGATGGTCAAGAATCTGCCTGCAATGTGGGAGACCTGGGTTCAATTCCTGGGTAGGGAAGATCCCCTGGAGGAGGGCATGGCAACCCACTCCAGTATTCTTGCCTGGAGAATCCCCATGGACAGAGGAGCCTGGCGGGCTACAGTCCATAGGGTCACAGAGTCAGACACGACTGAGCGACTAAGCACAGCACACATAACTGAGAATGTAAGAGTGTTGATACTGCCCAGAGTTGAAACCCAACACCTCATGTTATTTATCAGAAATTAATTGCCCAGCCAGGGCAGCTCAGAGGGGAATATTCAGAGAATTTTGAGAGGTTCTGAGATGCTCAAGTTTTATAAAGTTTATCCTGTGTCCCTTTGGGTGTGGGGTGCCCTGATTTCTGAGTAGAATCCTCAGAAAAGGAGATGGACAAATGGAGTGAGTTTCAGCTGAGCAGGGGAAGGAAGTGTTACCTCTGGGCTCTGTTGTGGGGCTTGAGGCTCTCCAGACTGCCCAAGCCATGAAGGACAGTGTCTGCAGGTGGGAGAGTAGAGTTGAGTGTACCTTCTTCCTGGGTTCATGTCAGAATCCCTCCGTCTGAGGTTGGGATCCCCTGATTTGCAGAGTCTCTACTTCCCTGATGTTCACATCAAAGAACCTGGGTGGACCATCTTCATCCCTTTCAAGTCTGGTCTTTCTGACTTACCTCAAAGAGCCTCTACTTTTCTACCCAAATCCGATTTTCATTTCTGTCTAAATCACTGTATATACTCAGAAGCCGGAGAAGTTCATAAAAGTGGTGGTTTGTTTTCAGCACAGTATCTTTGGTACCTTTGAGTCCCAGAGTTCTCAATTCCGAAGGAAAACAGTGATAAACCAGGGTTTGGCCCTGCCCGGCAAGGGACTCTAGGTAGCCACGCATATCCTCTGAGCCTCCCGTGCTCAGCTGTAAGATGGAATGATGACAGCAGCCTCCTGAAATGCATAGACACTGCTTAGTATGCTGCAAGGCACAGAGCAGACAATGTCATTTATGATTTTATCATCATCATCACCATTGTCGTTATCACTGTAGTTGAATGAATCTCCTCAAAGCTCAGTTACTGCAGATATTGAGGCAGCTCTTCAGTTTAAATGTAATCCTTCATTTTGAAACTGCTTTGGCCAAGGGATCAATCCTTACAATGAAACATTAGAGGAAGCCTGTGGAGAAGGTATATCCATCCATTCAAGATTGGGACTCTGTGTTGCCCCTCTCTCAGTGGCTCCCTGACATGCTCACAGGAAACCTCAGGGTCCCAAAGAGTGTCCCAAAGAGCACCCCAAAATTCTTGTCAAATTAGCCTCCCAGAACCTGACTTCAGTTTACATTTCAGTCTCCCATAGTTCTTTCACTGACCATCATCTTGGGTTATTCCATCTAAATGGAGGGGCAGCTGACCTCAGCCTGCCACCTGGGGGAATGGATCATTCTTTCCAGTATGCCTGTCCTCTGACAGCTCAGATCAGACCTGTGAGTATTTTCACAGTCTGCCTCATCAGGAGTTTGCTATTTCAAGACCACCAGGGCCTTGAAAAGCATGCATGATTCATCTTTATTTCCCAAGCAGTGCTAGAACAGTGCCTTGTTGTGAGAGAGGTCCTCCATCCACACTTATTAAATGAAGCATTGTTACTTTGCTAACTTGGGAAACTACCCTTCACCGTTGATTTTTTTCCCCCACAACTAACTGGAACAGCCAAGTTGAACATCTGCTCGCTACCCCTATAACTCCTTTCTAGTGTTCTAAGACAAGATTCCCAGTGGACATGTTGGTCAGTAGCCCTACATGGGAGAGGAGCTCAATGGAAAGCTGCTGAACACAATGGCAGTTTAGTGACTGTCACCCAATCACAAAAGTGAACCTGGCTGAGGCAACATGTCTGCTCTGACAAGACCTCTCCAGCTAGGATGCCAAAGCCTAAGCTGAGGCCATGTCAGCTCCAGAAGCCTTTTGTTTTACACCTGCCTTTGTTTATCTGAGGCCACCAGAAGACCCTCCTGGGGAAGGCTCATAGTGCAGATAAAAGACTTGGCAGAAACAACGCAAAGATGGTGGTGTTTCTCTGGAAGTTCCTTTGCAAAATAATCATAGACACTGCGTTAGAATTAGGTGACTGAGAGAGAGAGAAAACGGTGCATTTATCTTTCTCAATTATCTACAAAAGAACAAAACCATTTGTATTATTATTTTTTTAAGTCCTCTTGTCCCTACTTCAAACAGTGCCTTGTGTGAGAGAAGACCTCTATCCACATTTGTTAAATGAAGCATTGTTACTTTGCTTACTTATAACAATGTAAGTCCTAGCTTACTGGACGTCCTAGCTAATGCAATAAGACAAGAAAAGGAAGTAAAAGGTCCACAGTTCAGTTCAGTCGCTCAGTTGTGTCCGACTCTCTGTGACCCCATGAACTGCAGCACACCAGGCCTCCCTGTTCATCACCAACTTCCGGAGTTCACTCAGACTCACGTACATCGAGTCCGTGATGCCATCCAGCCATCTCATCCTCTGTTGTCCCCTTCTCCTCCTGCTCCCAATCCCTCCCAGCATCAGAGTCTTTTCCAATGAGTCAACGCTTTGCATCAGGTGGCCAAAGTACTGGAGTTTCAGCTTTAGCATCACTCTTTCCAAAGAACACCCAGGACTGATCTCCTTCAGAATGGACTGGTTGGATCTCCTTGCAGTCCAAGGGACTCTCAAGAGTCTTCTCCAACACCACAGTTCAAAAGCATCAATTCTTTGGTGCTCAGCCTTCTTCACAGTCCAACTCTCACATCCATACATGACCACAGGAAAAATCATAGCCTTGACTAGACGGACCTCTGTTGGCAAAGTAATGTCTCTGCTTTTGAATATGCTATCTAGGTTGGTCATAACTTTTCTTCCAAGGAGTAAGCGTCTTTTAATTTCATGGCTGCAATCACCATCTGCAGTGATTTTGGAGCCCCCCCAAAAAACGTCTGACACTGTTTCTACTGTTTCCCCATCTATTTCCCATGAAGTGCTGGGACCAGATGCCATGATCTTCATTTTCTGAATGTTGAGCTTTAAGCCAACTTTTTCACTCTCCTCTTTCACTTTCATCAAGAGGCTTTTTAGTTCCTCTTCACTTTCTGCCATAGATTGGGGGAAAAGAAAACTATCTTTGCTGGGGAAAAAGAAAAATATCTTTGTTTACAGATGGCATAATAATCTGTGTAGAATATCCAAGAGAGTCAACAGAAAACAAAAAACCTCCTGGATTATAACAAGGTTGCAGGATACAACATGTACAAAAGTCAGTCACTTCCTTATATAATAGCAATGAGCAAGTGGAGTTTGAAATTAAAAACACAATGCCAGGGACTTCCCTGGCAGTCTAATGGTTAAGACTCTGCTTCCCCTACAGGGGGCGTGGGTCCAATCCCTGGTCAAGGAACTAGTTCCTGCATGACATGCCTCACAGCCAAGAAGTAAAAGGAACACTACTGAAATTCTTAAAATAAAAACACAATGCTGTTTACATTAGCACCCCCAAAATGAAATAATCAGCTTTAAATCTAACAAAATATGTATAATATCTGTATGAGGAAAGCTATAAAACTCTGATGAATGAAATAAAACAATTATATAAATGGGGAAATATTCCATGTCAGTGGAAAGATATCAAGATGCCAGTTCTTTCCAGTTTGATCTATAAATTAAGTAATCCTGGTCAAAATACCAGCAGGTCATTTTGGGGCTATCAACAAACTGATTCTGAAGTTTATACCAAAAGAGGAAAATATTTACCAAGTCCTTCTGTGAGGCAGATCCTGGGACTGACCAAAGATGAAAGTTTGATTCCTTGTCCTCCAAGGGCTCCAATTTCCATCAGTTCTTTAATCTAAAGGTAATTTGCAATCCACCCCCTTCAAACTTACATAGCAAAAGGACTCACCTTATAAGAAATCCCAGACAGTAGGATTTGAGGGCTCTAATGGAGGTGTGTGCAAAGTGCAGGTGGAGACTGCAAGTCAGAGGTGGCATGAGAAGAGAGGGCTCTGGAGTAGAAGCTTCGGGGGTGCCAGAAATATTCCAGACAGCTAAATGCATGGAGGAATTTCCAGGCAGAGAGAACAGTCTAGGTAAAGGTGTGAGATCATGGCATGTTCTGGGAGCTCATTTGGTTCTAGCAGCAGCAGGAGAAATCAGGGTTTCCATCATACCTGGGGAAATGGCTCTTACAAGTTGTCCTAGAGACTCGTGTGTCCCCTTTCTGTTCCTTATTCCTACACCATTTCTTCCAGGACCTTCTTGCTGCATAGCACAGCCCCGCAGCTTTTATCCAATGGCTGAGGGGCACTAAAACTTCAGCAAAAGCCACTACTCTGGAGACACCCCATGGCCGTTCCCCTTGCTGGGAGGCTGCCTCCTCTCCCTTCCCCACCCCAGGCCCACCCTTGGTAAATATTCAACTTGCTTAGAGGTTAGCACTCCACAAAATGTTTGTTCAGCCTGGTGTTTTTAGTACTTTAAGGAAAATGAAATACTGTGTCTTTGCAGAGGATAAAGAAAACAACGTGAAGAAAAGCCCACAGTGCTCTCACCTGTGTGTCGTTCCCCTGAGTCAGAGGAGGGTCTTTTTCTATTTTCTGGGTCACGTGTTCAAAGGGGGGGGGTGCAGCATGTGCCCTGTACCTGTGACCTCGGTCCCATGCCAACTTCTCGTCTCTTGGACTGGCCTGCGCCTACAAGCATCTGCACCCCACCTGGCGCCCAAGACCCTTCCCATGTCAATGTCCACCCCTTTCCCTCCTCAGATAAGCCGTGTGAACTCTACTGCTCACCCCTTGGGAAGGAGTCCCCTCTGCTGGTGGCCGATAGAGTCCTGGACGGCACGCCCTGCGGGCCCTACGAGACGGATCTCTGCGTGCATGGCAGGTGCCAGGTGATGTGTTTTCCTCGTGTCCTTGGCAGGGTTTCGGAGGGGAGGCTCCCTCCAGGGGGAGCTTGGGGTGGCAGAGGCCTCAGGAGGCCTGGGTGAGTGGACTTTCTCAAGAAGGCATCCCATGGGTGGTGTTGCCTCTTGCAGCCTGGCACCCCTCCCTCCCTCAGCAGTGACTGAGCCAGCCAAGAGTTGAGGTGCTGAAAGAGCAGTGGCAACATGGTCATTGCAAACATCTTAGAGTAACTTTGGACATCATGACAAAGGGAAGAGCAGGTAGGATGCTAGGCGGACTGGAGGATGTACGTGAATGTGTGTTTGGGGGCAAGCTTTGCTTGTTTAGCTATCAAAGATATAGTACAACTGAGCTGATGCCTTCACAGGTGGTACCTAGGGAGGTGAATATGCCTGGCTTTGGGGCTCCACCCACTGGAATATGATCCACAAACCCATCCTGGTGTTAGATATCTGTGATTCACTAGCGTGATGAAAGATGTCATTTAAGAAGGCAAAAAGAGAAAGGAGAGAGGATGCCAATGATTTTAACCCTAGTGGATTTTTTTTTCCCCTTGCAAAGTCCAAACTAGTCCAAGACTGGAATTTTTCAGGGAAAAACTTGACAATGCCCAGACTCCTTTGGCACTGCGTGGCTTTGTTATCAAATATAAATATGTGGGGGCGATAGACACTTGGTGCCCAAGAGCCTTGGCCAGGCACCCTCCCAGGGAAGGAGGGGTGATGGGCCCTTGGGGCTGCCATGTTGTAGCAAAGAATGTACAGAGCCTCGGGCAGTGTGAACCAGGATCTTATCATTATCGTTGAAATGAGAAATTGCTGATGGTTCTGCTTCTCGGTAAACCTGCTAACAAGTCAAGTGCGGGATTTGTTTCCATCATAAATTACAACATACACTTGCAGGGACCACAGTGTGGCCCAAGTATGTATGTTCCTTTAGCAAACATATCCCAAGTTAAGAGCGCTTGTGTTCTTTAAAGCAGCACCAGCTGAGCCACCTCCAGCCTCTCAGCAGCGTTTTCTGCAGTGTTCTTACCAATGTGGAAACAATTCTAAGCATCCTGACATTTTCTGGCCAGCGGGGTCCATGTTAAAAGGCCATTCACAATTTCAGCTCTAGGCAGTGAGTGCCAGTGTGACCTTTCCACAATCTTAGTGCTTATTGCAGCCTTGTCAATTAGAGAGGCTCCCCTGTGCCATGACAGCAAAACTCTCAGCCCTTTTGTGAGTACAGCTGGGCGTTCATGAGGCCGCCCAAGGTATTCTAATAGCTGTAAGTCTGTGGTCATCAGGGAACCATTGAGCCAGAGCCTGGCTTGCACTTGAGTGTGACAAGGACGCCATGTGTACACTTGCCTTTCTGCTCCCACCTCTATCCCGTGACCACCTCCGAGTCCATCTCAAATGGCTCTTCCACCATCTCCATCATTATATTTACTCACCCTGCGCTGAGACTAGCGCTAACCAGCACAGCCCCTCCAGGCAGGGGCACTGGGGAGCGCAGAGGCGCAGACAGTGGCCCCTTTCACGGTGCACTACAGTGGATGGGGTTCATGATCCTTGGAGCCTCATCCTGACAGTGGGGAGACCCATGCTTATTCTTGGAAGTACCATCACCTCTACGTGGATGCCCTCCAGTGACCCACTGCCTCCAGGCAGCCCACCAGTCCTAGCAGAAGGCCACTGTCCTGTCAGCTGGCATCAGCACCTACCAGCAAGCACCTCGTGAGAGAAACTGGCTTTCTGAAGGAAGTTAAATCCCATCTGTAATTTTTCTAATAGTGCTCACTCTTCAGAGGGAATCTGTGAAGGTTTACTTTTGCCCATGGTTAACTCAGTACTCACAGAAATTCAAATTAGTAATGTCAGAGTTAATGAAGTTTTATAATACCATTGAGTATGTTTAAGTAAGACTGTAAGAAATTAAATACAAATATAGTATTTATGCTTAGTTATAGTGATTGCCAAAGTGGAAAGTTCTGGATTTCTGTGGTCCTTGTAAATGAGTCAGGCAAGGAATGTTGGTTAAAGAGAAGAGTATTAATAAAAAGAAACCTCAGGGGGTTTGTGAGCAGAGGGTCTGACCTGTTCATCGATGCTATCACCTAATTATAGTGGATAAAAGGTAGAACTCTTCCATACTTTATGTAAGACAGCACTACGGAAATGCTGCTGTGGTTTACTTGTTAGCTTTTCCCGCTATTCTCTGCAGCTGTAAATTTTGCTATTTTAGGGTAGCGGAAGGAGTTCTGGGGAATTCTGAGAAGCATGGTGACTAGTTGGTGGGGAACGGCAGGGACAAGAGGCTCCAAAATGGCCTTTTGAGAAGATTCCACTGAGCTCCAAATAGCAGGCTGATTCAAACCATAACATGAAACATGGAAATACCATTTTACTCTGTTTTATGAGGACCAAGTTGAGTTTCATTTCAGTGAGTCACAAATTACTTAACATGCTAAAATGAAACTTAACAGCGCTCATAAAAGTGCGAGTGAGTTGGGGGAAGAAACACAAACATTGTCTATTTTTCAGCAAGTCCCTATAAATCAGGAGTCCCATCATCAATGATTCTTCTTGTTGGCCTCCAGAAGCAAAGAAGTCAAGTTAATATCCCTTTAATGTGCAACTTGCCTCAAAGCTGCTGACTGGTAAGGGGTGAGTCAAACAGCTGAACACGTCTGGGACCAGATGTGTTTGGCTTCATCAGCTTATGTACACTTGCAGCCAATGTACTCTAACTGCAGTCACATTTCCTTGGGACCCTAGCTCATGTATGGATCCCTTGTCTGATGAACAGCAAAACACCTTCAGGGCCTGTAAGCTTCTTCAGTGAAGGGATGGTGTCTGATAATCTGTGTTCTCCAAAGAGCTATCTTGAAGGACAGAGAGTCTCTGATTGCATTTCACAAAGAATAAAAGAAGACTGGGCGGGTCACTGGCTCTTAGGGACTTAAGTGATTCTGGAACCTGGAGCCCATTTCAATGGACCATTTTCAATGTCCAGAATTTATTTATCTCTTATTTTGTGTACAGTGGTTTTCTATTAGGCAAGTAGAATTACTGATGGGATTTTGGAGATTTATAAGAGACTCTGACTTCAGAGTCCCCTTGTGTAAAGAAGGGGTCACAAGCATGCAGGAAGCTCTCAGCTGAGTTCAGTTCAGTTATTCAGCTGTGTCCAACTCTTTGCAACCCCATGGACTGCAACAATGTCAGGCTTCCCCATCCATCACCAGCTCTCGGAGCTTGCTCAAACTCATGTCCATTGAGTCAGTGATGCCATCCAAATATCTCATCCTCTGTCGTCCCCTTCTCCTCCTGCCTTCAATCTTGCCCAGCATCAGGGTCTTTTCCAATGGGTCAGTTCTTCTCATCAGGTGGCCACAGTATTGGAGTTTCAGCTTCAGCATCAGTCCTTCCAATGAATATTCAGGACTGATTTCCTTTAGGGTGGACTGGTTGGATCTCCTTGCAGGAAGCTCTACTGGGTGTTTATGTATAGGTATGCCTGTGTTTCAATATGCCCACCTGGTTGCTGCTTTTCACCCTTCAGCTGACACCCTGAAGTGTGTGATTACTGGTGCCAGACCTTTATCCAAAGCAGTGCTTACACCTCTGATGTCATACCCTGCATCCCTTTCACCTGATTAACCTCCCATAGCAACTTTCGGATTAAGCCTGTAGACTAAGCCACATGGTCACCCCTCTTCCATCCCAGGACTCCATTAACCCAATGGTTAAGGCAGCATAGCACACACCATGGTGGTGAAGAAAAGCAGAGGCCATCCTTTGACAGAAGGCAGAAGTGGATGGAAGTTTTACTGAAGGAGCAGAGGCCAAAGCTGGAACAGATGGAGAGTCACAACCAAAAAGAAAACAAGAAGCTTGAGGAAGTCTAGGACTTGGGAATGGAGGGTGGAAGTGAGGAGCTGGTTGAAAACAGTGAGTCACGGTTGGTGACCATGCCTGGCCTGGGACTTGGAGCTTGACAAGCTGTTAGGGAATTATCTTCAAGCTTTTTCCCAAAGTCATGTGATAAGCTGTTCAAGGACAGCTGGAGCAGGGCAGGGACCTCAGTGCTCCAGCACAGTGCCCACCCTCTGGGACTAAGGGCAGAGTCCAGCTTCCCTCCTGCCTGGCCCGAATGGAAGCCTGCCCCCCTGCATCCAAAGTGGTCCATCACTTGGCCATCTGTGCCTCATTCTTAAATACAAGTGGTCAGCCAGAGATCATCAGCTCCCTGAAGAAAACCAGCAGCAGGAATGAGAAAAGACCAAGAAAAACAAACAGGAAAACTGACCCTGGCAAGAAAATTGAGATAATTACAGAATTCTGTATGCAGCCAAATGATCAACCAGGCATGCAGGCAAAATAATTTTGGGACATGGAAGAACTCAGAAATTTTATTTTCCATGCATCCTTCTGAAGAAATGAGGTGCAGTTTAGCAGGATGAGGGTGAAGGCCAGAAGGAGGAAGACGAGCCCAGCAAGACTTGGTGGAGTGACCTGGGAGCCCGGGAGAGGCCAGGAGGGGTCAGCATCGCTGGCTGAAAGCAGCAATTACATTTAAAGTAAGAAGTCAGTGATGTCCCTCTAACAGCAGAGAGAGGGGCAGTGGTTGGAAGATAGCTATTAAGCTGAAGAAAGGAAGTGCTTCTCCTCTCAGCCAGGAACATGAACACAAACGAGGACCACTGAAATCTGTGTGAGGAAGTCCCAGTTCGAAAATGAGACGGTGAAATGGCATGATTGAAGGAATGCACTGTGCTGTCCGGCTGGTGGTGCAGAAGAGAAGGCAGAGGACTTGGTTTGAAAACCAAAGCCTCTTGTTCCCCCAGCTTGATGAGAGGTCGGCATTGGTATGCTTTTATTGAATGTGCGTTCTGTGCTCCCTACCACGCAGGCCACTGTGTTTGGAGTGAGGACAAGAACACAGGTTCATAAGATACCCTCTTTCCTGGGCTTATGGTCCGTCTGTGGGAAGATAAGACCGACTCACGTGAAACCCTAATGACCACAGGTGAAGGTATGACCAAGAGCCAGTGAGAGACTGGGTTTAGAAAGAGCAGAAAGAACATTCCATGTGCTGGGCGGTGTGCTGGGTGGTGCGCTGGGCGGGATGCTGGGCGTGCAGTGCTGGGCAGGACCAAGAGGGTCCCTGCCCCCACACATGGTGCAGACGAGGAACATGTACACTCACAGACCCTCAGTCTGGCCCACGTGAGGAGGGAAATGGGGTCATGGAAAGTAAGCTATGGGTGGCATGGCGGGGCCCTGTGAAGAGACAGAGCCGGCCGGTGGAGACTTGGGGTGGGGCCAGTGCTCCTCGCAGGAGGCAGGGAGGAGGCTGGGCCTTCCAGAAACAGGGGTGGGTTGGGGGAGGCGCCAGGGCCCAGGCTGTGCAGGGCCTGGCCGGCGGTGGTGGGGCTCCGGGTTTCTTCTGATGGTGGAGCTCGTGGGAGCAGGCAGGAGGCGGTGGGCCACAGTGTGCGCCAGGAGGAGGGGGGAGAGCAGCCAAGGGGTTTGGACGAGATGGAGGAAATGCAGGCATGCTCTCCAGGCAGTAGGGTCCATGGCCACGACCCGCTCATCTTCCCTGGTGATGGTCAGTCCCGGAGCAGAAGAGAGAAAACCCATGTGATCGGCCCTTTGCTGAGTAATCAGGCCTCACCTGGGTAGTGGCTGTGAGTATGGACAAGAAACAGACACTGGAGGGGTCACAGGGGACCAAGCCATGAGCCAGCACCTGAGTGAGTGTATCAAGAAGAGGACTGGAAGCGGCCTGGAGGGCTTGGGTTGGGGCTGGGAAGGCAGCTGCATCAGTGAGTTCCAGGAGAGCGGGCGGAGGTGTCCTGAACTGAGAAGTCCAGGGCCGGCAGCTACAGAGGAGGAGCTGGTGTCTCAGGGTGGCCACACTGAGGTCAGTGTCCTGGCCGGAGAGTCAGGGGGAGTACAGATTTTCAGCAGACCAGCCCCCCGTGAGCCTGGGTGGGGTGCAAGTATGAGATTTAAGAGCTGTCTGCACGTGAGTGATGGTTGCAGCTTAAGGAGAAGGTGACATTACCAAGGAAAATCAAGAGAAGAAGGGGCACAAGAGCTACCCACTTCTGCAAAGTCCAGGGCAAGAGAGGAGGGGGCAGAGCCGTCCACAGGGCCCGGGAAAAGCACACAAGAGTCTGCCCCCTACTCGGCCTCTGTCTTAGCATCTTTATTCCTGGTCTGGCACATAACAGGCACGTGACCATGCTTTGGGTGAATGAATCAATGCACAGCACAGATGGGGGGAGTCAGATGCTAAAGAGTGACTGGCCAAAGATGAGGATGGAGACATGGTCAGTGGATGTGGTGAGCGGGAGGTTATCTGTGGCTGGTGACCGTCCATCGACAGGGGCAGGATACCGGGGAAAGCATTCAGGTTTTCCAGCACTGGAGTGGATATTCCTCACTTCTGTGCTGTTCATGGTCCATCCTTCCCCATCCTCCAGAACACAGCGCTGAGTACTAATGCTCTCCTAGGCTTTTTGCCTGTTCCGTAGGAACTGTCTTTACTGAAAGAACTTGTGCCTTTCCCGCCAGGCCCCAACCATCCTGAACCCTTGGTTAAGTACACCCTGGACAGTGTCCTCCCCTTGGTGTCACACGCACCCTGGCTCATCAGCAGAACAGGGCTCTGACCAACAGATGCTGACCAGCAACTGCTTTGAAAGCTCAGAAACGGGTTGCAGGTTTTCCTAGTGTATGTGGAAAAGCGATCCCTGGGATAAATGGGAAGACGCAAGAGTGAATTGTTTGGAGTTTCCTTTGGTTTTGTCATCTTGTCCTCTAGAACACCAGACCTCATAAACGCAGTCATTAAATCTCCTGTGACAGTCAGCATCTGGGTGGGGGGTGGGGGGAGCGGAGAATCCAGCCTCTTCCAAGTATATAATGTGTTTCTTGAACTACGCTGTAACAGGGAGGAAGTACCACTGTTGGCAGATTTCCAAGTTTGGCTGTGCCCCTTGGTTTTCAGATTCACTGCTGTTCAGGGACATGCATGCCTTGCTTGCCCTGCCTTTAAATGCAGTTGTCATCTCAAATGATACCAGGCAGAGAGCACAGCACGCAAAACTTTCCCAGCCCCTGGGCGCCCCGAAGAATTAACTTACAGGGTGACCCTGCCCACATCCCTGTGTGTGCCTGACCTGAGAAGCCCACGGGGACAGAACATGGCCTGCTGCGGGTGGGGCTGCTTGACATCACGGGCGAGCCCGCCTGCACACGGGCCTCTGCACTTGGCTCGTGTGCAGAGAGGGAAGACGTAGTCCTGCATGCCTTCTTCCCCTCTGCCTTTTCTGGAGAGGAGGGAGTCTGTGGCAGAAAAGGGAGAGATGACAATTACCTGTTGAGTCCGACTCTGCTCAGATTGGAGGAGCGGGAGCTTGTCCCGCAGCCCCGTAGAAGGAAGGTGGCCCAGGAGCAGGCTCCATCCATCCCAACAGGGCCCACCTCTCATCGGGGCCTGAGAGGTGAGCTTGGGTTTCTCCAACCAGAACAGAGGTAATTTTTGCAGCAACCCTCAGAGACTGAGGTTAATACTCTCATTTTTAGAATGGGAAAACTGAGGCTTATATCCAAATGTGTAACTCTCCTCAGTTCCCGCATTAGCATTAGCACAGCATTTTCAGAAGAGAATCTGACTGCCCACCTGCCAGGTAGCTTTGCCCTAATCCAGAAGCCAGCTGGCTACAATCTGAAGTCACACTTCTGTCCTGAGAGGTGAAGTTTTAACAAAAGAAGCTAGTTTTTAAGATTAAAGCAGAATGCTGGGTAAGGAAAGAAGAGAAATAATGGAAAACCTTCCCCCTGTATCCAGCCTTTGACAGTTTAACACGGAAGATGCCGTGAGTCCTACAAACAGAGATGCTAAAGGTTCCAGATCTGGGTCTCTGCTTCCTGGGTGGAGACCTGTGAGTCGGAAGTTCTGAACAGCCATAAACCGGTATCCAGGTGATCTGTGAGACCCTCACCGACGCATTTTGGGATTTATAACCAGACGTTCTGTCATGATGGAGCTTCCCATAGGTTCTTTACTTGACCTGAGCACCACTGTAAGTGCGCCCCATTTCCGAGAGCCGAGGGAGGCCCTCACATCTGTTGAGGGGTCCTCAGCCCAAAACTGCTTTGGCTCAGGGGCACAGCTCCAGTGGGAGCTCCAGACAGAGGACCTTTCCCGACGGGAAGGGATGCTTCTTCAGGACACAGGGCTGGGGTCTCTCAGCAGTGGCTGTCTCCAAGAAGGTCCCTCTCTGAGCTCCAAACCTAGCCCAGTGGTCTTCCACAAGGCCCTGGGCCTGCAGCCTCACCTGGGAATTCAGCAGCAACACAAATCCTTGGGCAATGGGTGACCTACCCAGGCCTCCAGGTGACTGCAGTTTGGTGAGCTTGTGTTCCTGGGCCTGGGAGGTCATCTCTCTGTTCTGGACATTGACCACAGCTGGTCAGACCAGGAGGCATTGTTCCTTTAGCAGGTGCTGAGTGAGGACTGTGTGGAAGGGCATACCATCTTGGTAGACTAATTTTAGCCATCAAGAGTCATCACCCCAATGAAAATATAAGCAGGGGGCTTATGTTTTGGAAAGGATGGTACAATACCTCCTGAGAGAAACAGATGCTGACCGTGGGCCCCTGGACTTACCTGTGAATAACCTGGACTCTCAGAAAAGAGGCGAGGGCTGACTCCTTGCAGTCCAAGCATATGCAAGTGTTGCAAAGCTGCAGGGCACCCAGCAGTCCTGTGGACAGTCTCGTCTCACCAGGCCCCCAACTGATGGTGACTTCATCCCTGAAGAAACAGAAATCAATTCCAAACATTGCATATTCTTAAACATTGGATCCCATGAGGTCTAACTCAGTGTCAGTTGGGGCCTACTACTGAGCAAGCGTGCACACATTCTTTATGTTATGTTTTAGGAGCAAGGGTGAGTATCACAGTGGTTCTTACTGTGGGCCCCCTACCTGCCACTGCTTGTCCGGAGCGGCAGTGTCTCCTGTCGGGGGAGGGGTCCCCTGACGACACCTGGTGCTGCTCTGGCTGTGTTGCGCTGCTGCCCTTCCTTATTCTCACTTTCTTTCCCCCCCCAGATCCTTCTTTCAGGGGACTCTTGGGTGGGAAAGCGGTTTGCTCATCTAGGAAAGTGGTGCCCTTCTTCCCAGTGACTTGTCTCCCTTGTCCTGCTCCTCCCAGAAGCTCCTCCCATGCCTGTCCCTCTGGTATCCAGGTGAATTCTTAGTCTGGCAGATTTGAAATGCAGACTTCGCCTCCTAGCTGTGTCTTACCAGGAAAATCCATAGACAGAGGAGCCTGAGCGACTGAGCACATAGTCACACACACATGTGCACACACACACACGCACACAGCCACACACACATGATCTCAGCCAGACAACAAGTAGCCTTTTGAAATTCCAGCATGGATTCTCCCCCAACATCTCCTTTTCCCAAAGGTAGTGTTTCTGGTATTCTTTTAGCTTCCCTATTCTGAGCATTTCAAAATTCTCACAAACCCAGCATGCTCTGGGGAGAGTCCTGACCTTGTCCATAAGGTCTTACAGTGGCCTCAGTCCCAGGCTGGGGACATCAGGGTTCCCCAGCCAGCCTGGGGCCAGGAGGCAGGAGGTGAAGGACTGCTCCTGGCCCTGCCAGACACTCATTGTGTGGCCCCTAGGTTTGCCAGGTGCCTTCACTGGGCTGGGGAAAGCTATCCAGATCAGGAGGGCTATTAGCTTAGAGTATCCAGAAAACTTTTATCTGGACACCCTGACTGAGATATCAGTGGTACCTGCTCAAATCAGAGACCCACTGTTGCTGAGCCACAGTGTGATTAAAAGAGTAATAGAAAACCAGTGTGAGAGGAGGCTAGAGCTGAGAGTACCTGGAGACAGGGAAGCCAGGTGGGGACAGGTCAGGGTGACGTGAAAGAGGCAGGGTGCAGGGGCCAGCTCGGGGGTCTTGGCACTGTAGCAGTACTGGAAGCAGGCTAGGGACCGGGACGTTGGACACTGGGAGAGAAGACACGAAATTGGGCAGCGCACGCATGGCACACAGATTTGACCACAGGGAGTTTGCAGAGGCTGCCGGTTGAGGAGAATTTTGGATCTTGGCTGCCTTGTGTTCTTATTGCCTGTAATTTTGTGTTAAGCCTCTTCCCAGGAATTAGCCAGCAGTCCAGATCGTGAACCTAGGCAGCTCCTGCCACACGATCCAGCTCGCCTACCTCCAGGTCTCACGGGGTGGTCTGCCCTGGCAAGGTGTGGCGGTCAATACCGCTTACCAGTTTGGGTCTCTATTTGTCACTGATTCACCCCTTCATTCACTTTCTCTGTTCACACCTTGCCTGGTCTCTGGCTGCCAAAGCCCCTGATCTTCTCGCCCTGTAGCTGTTTTTATATTAACTTTGGACACACTGGAGTTTCTTTGTTTTAAATGTATTGCCCTTTTTCAGTTTTCATTTCATTTGGGGACCAAAGTTGCTTTGCCCTTAGCATATCTTCAAGTCTTCGCTGAAATACATTCAATAGCGACGATATCATTTTTGGACACATGATAGTAAGTTCTCACTAATTCTTTCCCAAAGAAACAAAAGTGTCCAAGGGTGAGACTCCACAGCTGTTCAGTATGAAGCCTCATTTGTGCTTTGTGTAGCATACCACGGTGCCAGGGTTCTCTGAGTGTGATCCTGGCCAGCAGCCACAGCAGCACTCGGGAACTTCACAGAAATAGAGATACTCAGGTCCATTCAGCCCTGCTGGATCAGAAACTCCAGGAGTGGATCCTGCATCTGTGTTTTCACGGCCCTCCTGGTGAGGTGGATGCACCTTGATGTTTAAGAATCACTGCCCTTATGAAACAGAGAGTTCTGGTTCAGCGGGTGAGCTGCGGGGCCAAGCCTTCGCCTCCAGGAGGTTTGCGGTGTGGCTGGCTCTACTCCGTGCCCTGCCCCAGTGGGAGCAGGGACACAGAGGAAAGAAGGGGTGCAGTCACCTGGGCCTGGCTTGTCTGGATTAGAACCCTTCCTGGCCTGATGCAGGGTACAGGGCAGTGGAGACTCAGTTCTTGTTCTGGAATTCTTTACTCTAGGGGAGAAGGGTGGAGAGACATTTTAGCAATTTAACTAGCAAATAATTAAACACACCAGTGTTTACCGTAACATAAACTCAGGTATGTTATTTTGCAGACCATAAAAGTCTCATGAATTTTTTTTTTTAAGGAGAAACAGGAATTCACAACCTTTTCCCACTTTTATGAACTGACTGCTTCCTTGGGGCCAGCCAGGGTCAGGGTGACCCTCCTTTGCCCTCAGACAGGCCTCCTTGAAAAAGTTTGAGCAGCAGGGTATCTTCTTGGGCTAAATCCCCCTGACTGAGGACTAGGGGGTTCAAGCCCAGCTGGCCCGAGTGGGCTCTGGGCTTCCCGACCCCAGCAGAAAAGTCACTATGGTGTCTGCCATGTCTTCTGAGACTGTTGGCTATTCCACCCGAGACAGAATCATGGACTCAGGCAGCTCCAAGGAGATCATGGGTCTTGTGAAACTGGCCATGCCGGGAGGTGTGGGAACTGGCTTCCCTTCTCCCCACAGTCCCACCTTGGGCGGTTCTGGAAGGGCCTGGCCCAGGCCCCAGTGTGAGTTCCAGGCCCCTGGGCCTTCACAATCCCTCCTCCCTAACAGACACTAACGCAGGTATTTGATGACTATGTGGTGTAAGGGCAAATGTAATACAAGCTGGATTGTATTCTTTTTCTCTCCTGGTTTTAAAATATTTGCTTGGGCCTCTGGAGGTGTTGTGAGCCCTCCCGCGCCAGCCTGCTGGGTCTCATGGAGAGTCAGCCCTGCAGGGTGTGCCTCTGAGTGCTGCACTCAGAATAACCCAGCACTCTGCTTGTTTAGAAAATCGGCTGTGATGGCATCATCGGGTCTGCGGCCAAGGAAGACCGGTGTGGGGTCTGCAGCGGGGACGGCAAGACCTGCCGCGTGGTCAAGGGCGACTTCAGCCACGCTCGGGGCACAGGTGAGCTTGGGCCTCGGGAAAGGTGACCCCAGCCACTGAGAGCAGACAGGTGAGCACGCGCCCCGAGGTGTTGCTGCAGCAACCAGACAGCCTATAAGTGCTGTGCATTTTATTGCCCCAAAGCCTATCTTACTGGATCCTCTCTTGCCCAGAGTCAATTATCACTTGCCTTCCTTGCATCTTACATGTAAGGACTCGTTAATAATAGTTAGGGGGGCTTCCCAGGTAGCACAGCAGTAACGAATCTTCCTGCCATTGCAAGAGATGCAAGAGACGCAGGTTCAATCCCTGGGTTGGGAAGATTCCCCTGGAGAAGGAAATGGCAATCCACTCCAGGATTCTTGCCTGGAGAATCCCCATGGACAGAGGAGCTTAGGAGCTTGGCGGGCTACAGTCCACGGAGTTGCAAAGAACTGGACACAACTGAGTGACTGAGCATGCACCCACAGTAGTATTTAGGGCACCCTGCACTTTAGTCTTAGGATTTCTGAAAGGTACAGAAAAACATTATAGCCAGAATGACATGTTTAGGTTCTTTGATGTGAATAGCCTGCCCCAGTGCTGTGGGTTGGCCCCCGAGGTCCATTCTCGTGCAGTGGTTCCCTGCCCCACCAGCCTCCCCCCACCCCCAGCCCCCTCAGCACGTGCCAGCTCGTCTCTCTGTCCCGCGTACAAAGATGACAACAAAGACACTTGTCCACATCGTTTTTACCCACGTAAAATGATGAGGTTCTTTTCTGACTCTGAATTTTCTGTCAATAAAAGGATAGCATTTACACACATCCCTAAACATGCCTGAAGCCCCATGTTCTGGGACGTCTGTGATGCAGCTGCTGGCTGGGGCTGCAGAGTCCCTGTGACTCCCATGTCCCAGATGTAGCCCGGCCGCCGGCCCGGGCCTGGAGAAGTTGCAGGGTTCAGGTGATCAGCGGCACGGTCTTTCCGCTGGAGCCGTCTTCACAGCCTGTGTGTCGGGGCTGCCTTGCCCAGAGGTGGGAGAGTTTCTGATTGCCTGCCTGGTGGCTGCCAACTTACAATGTCCAGGGAAGTAGCTGACACCCACTCAGCGAGAGGAGCATGAGGCGGGCAAGTCACCCGGAGGGCGAGTGAGTGTCCCTTCCCCTGACAACGCCAAGGATTACAGCACCAGGATAACTCGCTGAGTGGAGCTGAGCTGAGAAGCTTCTCATTCCCAGAGCTGCTGTGGATGGAGGCGTTTCAGGCGCGTTTCCCTGGTACGGGGACAGGATCACCGTTGTTCCCCATCCCACAGAGCGAGCAGAGAGGAGAATCCGTGCACGGCCCCCTTTCTCTGTTGGGACAGGAGCCCTGGTCTGGAGCAAAGGCTGTTTCTAGACACCTCACAGAAAGGGCTCCTGCTACACAGACACCCTGCAGAATCCTGACAGCCAAACCAGAGCCACGCACAAGTGAGAATTACACTTTCGGCTCAGAAAGGACTGGTTTCTGGACTTTTAAGATGAGTGCCCAGGCTGTGGAACAGGCCTCTGTAGGGAACCTCTGCCTCCTGCCCGGCTCTGATGAAAGCCAAAGAAGCTGCCGCTGGAACGAGTCGGTGTGGGGGAGGCGCCCTCCAAAGTGGCACCATCCAGTGCAGTCGCCACAGGCCACCGACATCCATTCAGATTTTCAATATAATTAGTTTAAATTAAACCAACATAAAACTTCAGTCCTCAGTCCCATGAGCCACATTTCAATGCCCCGTTGCCTCGTGTGACAAGGGGCTCCCACATTGAATGTCACAGACAGAAGTGCTCCTTCCTTGCAGAAAGTTCAATCGGACAGCAGTGCTCTGCACCTTTGGGGATGTCTGCTCTCTGTTTCGTCTGATGCCACTGTCCCTGTTTGGACTCCAGCTCCAGTTTGCCATGAGACTGACCTTGCCTCCTGCTTCACCTGAGCAGCAAGGCTGCTTAAGAACAGACCTCAGCTGCTGGCAAGTGTTTGTTACTGACTTTTTTTTTTTTTAAGTCAGCCTTAGAATGCTTTATGTTTATAAACTGAATGTTGTGCTGAGCTCCAGTAAGCTGAACTGTGCAATTGCTCCATTCTATGGAAGGCAGTCGAGCATAGCCATGCCCACTTCTGCCCCCAGGCAGCTCTCAGAGCCCTAAGGAAGGTTCCACCATAGTCCTTTATAAACGACCACTGTGCACCACAGAGCTGCCAACCTCAAGAGCGCTTAGATCAGGACAGAAGCACTGTCTTTCCCCACAGGCTCTAACGCACTTGTTGGCCTTTGGTCCTGGCACGAGCACATCCATTCCTCCTATGATGGCAGCATCCTTCTCTGCTCCCTGCATTCTCCATCCCAGCCTGTGCCTGGCCCCCTGCACACGCAGAGGGCAGGTGGACTGGAAGCCTCTGGAGGAGAGCGGTCCCCACCCTGACATGCGACTTAGTGCTCCTTCACTGAAGTCCCAGCAAACCTTCAGAGAAAGATAAGCTCAGTTAGCTTCACCCACCTCTAAAAGTTCTGTCCTGAATGCTTGCCAAATGTTACACCTTTGTTTTGAAGTCTAAAACTGTCTTTAACAAATCCTAGGGACTGGGGTCTGTGAGCATCAGCTCATGTCAGTGTAGATTCTGTTTACTAAAGATGTGTGTAGAATGCTCGCTCACACATGGATGAGTCGCTAATTCAAGTTTCATCAGACACAAACCTATAATCCAGTTCTGATGTTCTGGAATGCACATTCAAGAGATAATGCACACGGCCACCTGTGAGCCCACTCACCCTATGAACATTTGTGCAGCACTGTTGCATTTTAAGCTTGAGTTGCAGAAATAAAACTGTCACTGAGTTGGTCACAGTCAAGGGAGGGGACCCTCGGGCAAACGGCTTGAGCCCACATGTGAGGTGGAGGGGGCTCCAGTCGGCTCTAGGGGTACCACGGGGCCCTAAGTCCTGGTGGGGCTCCTCGCCCAGCCCTGCAGACAGATGAGGGTGGCCCCCACACCCTAAAGGATAAGTAGGAATTAAATGACAGTGGAGGTCTGGGAAGGACATTTCAGGCTGCAGGAAAAACCCAGCTTAGAAATGGCATAAAGCCCTCGGGTCGTGTAATATCTAGGTGACTCCAAGGGCAGCTGGATGAAAGCAGAATCCTGTCAGTTTAGATACAAAGGTAACTTTCATCTCTGCCCAACTCTAAAGACAGGAGAGAGGAGGAATGCCTTATCACCCTGAGGGTGAATATCAAAGAAAATACCATACCCAAAAGATAAAGCAGAATCAAATGCAGGATTTTTCCCCAATTATATGAAGTCCTGACCCTTGCCTGAACTCTTCTGGGTCCTTAACCCACATACTTGAGCAAAGGACCCCGAACAGACCTACACAGGAAGAGTGTCCACGCCCTCAGGATGCCCCTCTCAGGTGTCCTGGAGAGGTCCCAGTGCAGTATCCTGAGCTGAGTGTTTTATTGCTCTCTGACCCCTTGCCTTCCGACTTTGAACAGATGAGGTCTTGGGCCACTTGGCTCTAGGGGAATCCACTTGAATTGGCTATCATATTACTTTTCTGATGGTTGGGCTTCAGAATGCACAAGCCTTGGATTGAGTTGAAACAGCTGAGCTTTTTTTAATTTAGAAACTTGAAAGTTCTTGATAGGATGCTTTCATTTCATTCATTAAATTGTCGTTTTCACATTATTGCATGCTGCTCCTTGACACTTGAAAGGTGTCTGATTTCCATGGCACCCAGTCCAGGACATCTCTGAACTCAAGTCCCCACCAAGAGCTGGCCATGATGCCCCATGGGCTCCGAATCCCTTTACACTGTGTTCTTGAAGAGAACCTTCTCAAACTATCAGTTCTTGAAAAGGAGAGTGATGTGATCTATCCCTATTGAATGTGGATAGATCCACATGTCACACGTTTGTTCAGTAATTACCTTTAGAACCTGTACCTCATGCCAAGTTCTGAGCTCCAGTGTCTAGGTGTGGGGCATGGAGGTTCCATGGGGAATCTACCACTCTGTGGGGTGACACAGGCCACTTCCCTGCACTGACTGTGAACTATAGTATCAGTTCCTGCAAAATGCATGTAAACCAATTACCATGTCTTTCTTTTTCTCAGTCAGGAATAATCTTTGTACCAAAGTGTCCACATGTGTGATGGCAAAGGCCATTCCTAGGTGTTTCTCATGTACGATTCTGGCTATTCCGAGCAGAGCTTGTGGTGATAAGCCTGGTGTGGGGCTCTTACCTCGCTTATGTGCCTGACTGTTTGCTAAGTAGAGTCAGTGGGAGGGAGTCATGTATGAAGCCGTGGATAAACACATATCGCTTATGTGTAATTGATGTATAAGACTGATGACCTAAAGGAAAAGCTACAGAATAAAACCAATTCTAAGTCTATAAAAGATAAAGATTCATCAGATTAGGGGCCGTACAGAAACACATGTCAATATGCCGGGGACATGTCTTCACTCTCCTCAGCCTCACCTGGCACTTTGGCAGAAAACGCTAAGATTTGCCAGAGAATGGTAGTTTCCACATTACATGGCTGGGCTTTCCAGAAGGCAAAGGACACTTGACAAGATCCTCCTGGTCTTCGTGCTGGAGATAAAGGCCATGGCCTTGTTCAGCCCACCTGCACTGACCTCACATTCTGAGAACTGAGCCAGAATATTAGCCAGACTCCTGGGCTTCCAAATCATTTTCAACTGGAACCAGAGAAACCATTAAGAGTAAACATAAAGACAGTAATACTCTGACAAACAACTTTTGTAAACAGCAAAAACTAAAAACTTACACAAATGCCTCCCCATGCATTTTTAAAGATTTTTACCCCTCCCAAAAGAAAGAAAAAAAAAAAAAAACTTTGATTTTTTTTTTCTTTTTGTACATGTTTGGTACAATCGTTTGAAAGTGTCCCAGTCAGTGTAGCCAGGGTATTACCTATGTTCCATCATGGCACCTTATCAACTCAATGGTTTTCTTCCAAAGAAAGTTAATGCTGCTGAAACCTGTAACAAGGGAAAAATATGATCTAAATAATCTACATGTAAAGTTCAGACAAAAGGTATTTTGCAAGGAAATGTGCTTATAGCCTTGTGATATTAATTATTCAGAAAATGTGAGGCAGGTTGAAGATCAACATCATTTTAAGGTCAACATCATTTTGAAGTTCCTCCTGACTACTTGTCCTTATGGCAAAAATTACATGTTCTCCTAGAATAATGGCGACAGTATTAACTTTTATCCATGGCTTCCTCATGACACTAAATTGTGTCCCTCTAACTGGATTTCTCCTGCTTAATGAGAGAGACTAGAATGGAAAATTGAAGGTAGTCTTGTGTCTTCCCTAAAGTGTGACTCTATCTTGTGAATTCCTGGAGTAAGCTGCCCCGCTCCGTTTCACGCCATCAACAGAGTGATACCTGGCATCTGCAGAGGGGAGACATCTGGTATGAGGGGTGACAAGGTGCTTTGGGGCTTGGTAATGGGGCTCTTTCCCTGGCTGGTCACTCTTCATGCCAACCTTGGGATGGGCTTTGGGCTCTGTAGGGGACAGTGCACGAGAGGTGGTTTCCTTGGTTTGTGGACAGAGGCCCTGCTTTTCACTTCAGGGATTTTCTCTTTCATTATTTCATTACTCCATGTCATGAGCAGAGAAGCTCATCCTAGAAGGAAAGGTTAGCAGAGCCCAAGCACAGCAATGCCCTGCCCCATTATTCAGGGATTACCTTTATTCAGACACAACTGCGCTATGTGTCTGCCCTGAGCTCTTTACTCCCCATCAGCCTCTGTCCACTAGGGTACTTGAGAAAGGAAAGGAAACAGGTGCCTTTTCAGTGCTACTACATGTGCCGATCTGAGCTTAAAAATAGGCCAGTGAGTACACATTTAGTGCAGATGCCCCTTGCCGTGGAATGTAGAAATTTAACTGATTTGGACCTTAGCAAATATGTCTGTTGCCTTTGGTTCTGCTGGTGATGCTAACACCAAGATTTGTTAGGCACAAAATAGAAAAAGTCCATGTAACAGCAGCAATTTTCAGAGATCTTGTTACCAGGTCAGTTTAATGATATAAGTGGAAATTTCTCCAAAAAAGGTTTTAATCACCACCAACCCTGAACAATTTTGTGTTCATTTTTGATACTTCACTGTCTTCTATGCCTGGAATCCAATGAGTCTTCAAACTCCCCAAGAAGGAATACTTTTCTCTAAGAGAGATTTGTGATATAAAATCCATTGCTGTGATCCTCAAAGATTTTTTTTTTTTGCGTTCCTGAAGCAAAAATTATTTTTAATCAAAAACCTTGCCTCATACTGTGAGGCTCAGTGGTAAAGGATGCAGGAGACGTGGGTTTGATCCCTGCATTGGGAAGATCTCCTGGGGAAAGAAATGGCAACCCACTCCAGTATTCTTGCCTGGGAAATCTCATGGACAGAGGAGCTTGGTTGTCTACAGTCTATGCAGTTGCAAAGAGTCAGACTCAGCTTAGCGACTGTACAACAACAACATGCTGAAAGGACTGGAAAGTGGAGGCGCTGTGCCTGCAAGTTGGTGCTGCTGCCCTTAAGTGAGAGGTGCTTGGAGGGGATCAACTGGAGGACCATACTCCCACCTGGTTCAAGGAGTCATCCTGCCTGCCTGGGAATCAGGGAGGATCAGGGCACAAGAAGTAGACAACTCATACCGGACTGTGTTAACATCTGTGAAGTCTTCCTAAGCATAAGACATTTATTTGTAGGCATCCAAGACTGGATCTTTAGTTCAGTTCAGTTCAGTCGCTCAGTCGTGTCTGACTCTTTGCGACCCCATGAATCGCAGCACGCCAGGCCTCCCTGTCCATCACCATCTCCCAGAGTTCACTCAGACTCACGTCCATCGAGTCCGTGATGCCATCCAGCCATCTCATCCTCGGTCGTCCCCTTCTCCTCCTGCCCCCAATCCTTCCCAGCGTCAGAGTCTTTTCCAATGAGTCAACTCTTCACATGAGGTGTCCAAAGTACTGGAGCTTCAGCTTTAGCATCATTCCTTCCAAAGAAATCCCAGGGCTGATCTTCAGAATGGACTGGTTGGATCTCCTTGCAGTCCAAGGGACTCTCAAGAGTCTTCTCCAAAATTTGCTATCAAGACTCAAGGACTCCGCTAAACTTTCCATCTAGGATGGCTGGTTGAACACAGGTGTTTATCTCCTTGGCTTCTCAGGATCACCTTAAAATGAATGAGCAGGAACTTATTAAAAGGTCTAGGGAGAGCAAGCTCATATCAAGTGGATGTTCATATGTTGTTTGAATGAGAATAAATAGATTTGGTTTAGATGTAGTAAATAAGCCAACAAGCAAAACACACACTGCCACAGTTGCCTTGGAGGAAAAAGGCAACATGGCAGAGCAGGTCCTAATACTCTTATACACACCACTGTCACTCACATTTTAAGGGTCAAAATAAGTTACGTGGTCACATAATTTTAAGAGATCAAGGAAAGGCATTCCTACCATGATTCCAGAGAGATACCTGACAATATTTGGTGGCCAGCCCCATGACACAGCCCCTCTAGCAAACTTCTCTGCCTTCCTGTATTTTGGTTGCCAACACATGATATCATTCCCTGGCCCCTAACTGAAAGCCAGTCCTGATAAGCAGCAAACACCATCCATGTACAGTAGACTCCCTTATCCCTGGGGGGGTATCTTTCAACACCCCCAGTGGACAACTGAAAGCATAAATGGTATGGGGCCCTATATATATTGGGTTGGCCAAAAGGTTCCTTCAGGTTTCTATGTAACGTTTTATGGAAAAACCCAAATGAATTTTTTGGTTATCCCAATACTATGCTTTTTTCCCTACAAACACACCACCTAAGATAAAGTCTAATATATAAATTAGGCACGGTAAGAGATTAATAATAACTAATAATAAAATAGAATGATTACAATACTATCCTGTAATACGAACTATGTAAATGTGGTCTTTCTCTCTCGACATATCTTACTGTACAAATTTAATGCCTTTTCCATCTTAATTAAGCACTTAGCATGCACTGTGGTCGTAAACTTTTGCAGTTTGAGATGTGACAGCAAATTTCTTTTTATCTTGTATACAGTTTTATAAATGGAAGATTCATTCTTACCATAGATCTTAGCAACCTAAGCATATGATTTTTTTCCCCCTTTCTTTGTTAAGCCTAGAACTTCCACCTTTTCACTTAAAGAAAAACTTTACAGCTTCTCTTTGGCATGTGCAAGTTGCCAGCATCACTACTCTGGTGCCTTGGGGCCATTATAAAGTAAAGTAAAGACCACTTGACTGTTGTGAAACCGCGACAGTCAGTCTGATAAGAGATGGCTACTAAGTGACTAGTAGGCAGGTTATGGTTAACAAAGGGATAATTCACGTTCTGGGCAGGACGGAGTGGGACTGTGTGAGATTTCATCACTTTAGTCAAATGGCATGCAATTTTAAACTTATTGTTATTTCTGGAATCTTCCATTTAATATTTTTAGACTACAATTAACTGCAGGTAGCTAAAACTACAGAAAGTTACACTGCAGATAAGGAGGTTACTGTATGTAGAGGCAACTCATCTGTTGCATCCTTCTCAGAAGAGTCTGCAACAAATGGGAGAGACCAAGATAACTAAAATGTGAAAAATAAGATAACTCAAATAATAGAAGTTCCAGATCTCTATTCTTAGAAATGTTTGAGAAGTGATTTTACTCAAAATACCAGTACAGAGTGCCATGAGAAGAAGCAATCAGAAAACAAAAAGGAGATCTCAATTATTAAAACTATGACTATCATATTAAAACCTTGGAATAAGAAGCACCATACATAAGGAAATGACAAATGACAGAAAAAAAATGTATGCAAGTCTAGTTAAGAGTTTCGGTCCAAAATATATTAAATACACATTAATAGATATAAAATATATTTTCACGGCTCTTGCTTATCAAATAAAGACAACAAGCCGGTAGGAGAATGGACAACACTTGTGAATACGGTAGTTAACTGAAGAGAAAACACAAATGACCAGTAAGTATATGCTAAGATCCAGAGCCACACTGATAATGAGGGAAATGCAAATTACATCTATAATATCGTACTTTTTCACATCTTAGACCAGCAAATATCAAGAGGATTGATGATATCAAGTATCTAAACATGTGGACCAACATGTATTCTCCTATAGAATTGGCTAGCTTCTATATTAGTTAAGCCATTATGGAGAGCAATTTAATGTACATTTAACATTTAAACTGCATGTATATTTTTTCAGTAGACAGAGTTATTATTGACCTCTGTGTTGAATAGAATGCAGGTGAGTCAAGACATTCTAGATTTGGTTATTTTTAGTTTTAGCCTAAAACTGTCAATATCTGATCACTTTTGATCTATAGAAAAACTCAATATTTACACTTTCCCACAGTGATAATGATGTCATCTTCACTCTGATGTGCAAGCTTCTTTCTCTAAAGCTGACTTCTTGGAAACAGTCCTAGGACTTAGCACAAAGCAGTAACTTTTACTTAAATACTCAATTTGCATGTATGTTGAACAGTTGAACAGTTCAGCGGTTCAATGAAGACCTACAAGACCTTCTAGAAATAACACCCCAAAAAGATGTCCTTTTCATTATAGGGGACTGGAATGCAAAAGTAGGAAGTCAAGAAACACCTGGAATAACAGGCAGATTTGGCCTTGGAATACAGAATGAAGCAGAGCAAAGGCTAATAGAGTTTTGCCAAGAAAATTCACTGGTCATAGCAAACACGCTCTTCCAACAACACAAGAGAAGACTCTACACATGAACATCATCAAATGGTCAACACCGAAATCAGATTGATTACATTCTTTGCAGCCAAAGATGGAGAAGCTCTATACAGTCAATAAAAATAAGACCAGGAGCTGACTGTGGCTCAGATCATGAACTCCTTGTTGCCAAATTAAGACTTAAATTGAAGAAAGTAGGGAAAACCACTAGACCATTCAGGTATGACCTAAATCAAATCCCTTATGATTATATAGTGGAAGTGACAAATGGATTTAAGGGACTAGATCTGATAGATAGGGTGCCTGAAGAACTATGGATGGAGGATTGTGACATTGTGCAAGAGGCTGTGATGAAGACCATCCCCAAGAAAAAGAAATGCAAAAAGGCAAAGTGGTTGTCTGAGGAGGACTTACAGATAGCTGAGAAAAGAGAAGTGAAAGGCAAAGGAGAAAAGGAAAGATATACCCATTTGAATGCAGAGTTCCAAAGAACAGCAAGGAGAGAGAAGAAAACCTTCCTCAGTGATCAATGCAAAAAAGTAGAGGAAAACAATAGAATGGAAAAGACTAGAAATCTCTTCAAAAATTTAGAGATACCAAGGGAAATTTTCATGCAAAGATGGGCACAATAAAGGACAGAAATGGTATGGACCTAACAGAAGCAGAAGATATTAAGAAGAGGTGGCAAGAATACACAGAAGAACTATATAAAAGAGATCTTCATGACCCAGATAATCACGATGGTGTGATCACTCACCTAGAGCCAGACATCCTGGAATGTGAAGTCAAGTGAGCCTTGGAAGGCATCACTACAAACAAAGCTAGTGGAGGTGATGAAATTCCAGTTGAGCTGTTTCAAATCTTCAAAGATGATGCTGTGTAAGTGCTGCACTCAATATGCCAGCAAATTTGTAAAATGCAGCAGTGTCCACAGGACTGGGAAAAGTCAGTTTTCATTCCAGTCCCAAAGAAAGGCAATGCAAAAGAATGCTCAAACTACTGCACAGTTGCACTCATCTCACATGCTAGCAAAGTCATGCTCAAAATTCTCCAAGCCAGGCTTCAGCAATATGTGAACCATGAACTTTCAGATGTTCAAGCTGGATTTAGAAAAGGCAGAGGAACCAGAGATCAAATTGCCAACATCTGTTGGATCACAGAAAAAGCAAGAGAGTTCCAGAAAAACATCTATTTCTGCTTTATTGACTATGCCAAAGCCTTTGACTGTGTGGATCACAACAAACTGGAAAATTCTTAAAGAGATGGAAAAACCAGACCACCTTACCTGCCTCCTGAGAAATCTGTATGCAGTTCAGGAAGCAACAGTCAGAACTGGACGTGAAACAACACACTGGTTCCAAATTGGGAAAGGAATACTTCAAGGCTGTATATTATCACTCTGCTTATTTAACTTATATGCAGAGTACATCATGAGAAACGCTGAACTGTGATGAAGCACAAGCTGGAATCAAGATTGTTGGGAGAAATATCAATAACTTCAGATATGCAGATTACACCACCCTTATGGCAAAAAATGAAGAAGAACTAAGGACCCTCTTGATGAAAGTGAAAAAGGAGAGCAAAAAGTTTGGCTTAAAACTCAACATTCAGAAAACTAAGATCATGAATCTGGTCCCATCACTTCATGGTAAATAGATAGGGACAAAGTGGAAACAGTGAGAGACTTTATTTTGGGGGGCTCCAAAATCACTGCAGAGAGTGACTGCAGCCATGAAATCAAAAGATGCTTGCTCCTTCAAAGAAAAGTTATAACCAACCTAGACAGCTTATTAAAAAGCAGAGATATCACTTTGCCAACAAACGTCCATCTAGTCAAAGCTATGGTTTTTCCAGTAGTCATGTGTGGATGTGAGAGTTGGACCATAAAGAAAGCTGAGTGCTGAAGAATTGATGCTTTTGAACTGTGGTGTTGGAGAAGACTGTGGTGTTGAGTGTCCCTTGGATTGCAAGGAGATCCAAACAGTCCATCCTAAAGGAAATCTGTCCTGAATATTCACTAGAAGGACTGATGATGAAGCTGAAACTCCAATACTTTGGCCACTTGACGCATAGAACTGACTCATTTGAAAAGACCCTGATACTGGGAAAGGTTAAAGGCAGGAGGAGAAAGGGATGACAGAGGATGAGATGGTTGGATGGCATCACCGACTCAATAGACATGAATTTGAGTAAACTCCAGGAGTTGGTGATGGACAGGGAGGCCTGGCGTGCTGCGGTCCATGGGGTCCCAAAGAGTCAGATGCAACTGAGCTGAACTGAACTGCAGGTATGTTTGACCCAGGAATTCTCACAGCTGATGTGTGTGACATTGTATATATGCATAGATAGACATGCAAAGCTGTTCATTGCAATTTATGATTTTTTAGCGCTTTTGTAGAGGTTTAATTCATATACCATAAAATTCATCCATTTAAGGTGGGGCTTTAGTAAATATACAGCATTCTTCAGCTATGACCACAGTCATCCCAGAAAGAAACCCCACACCCGTTAGCAGTCATTCCCCATCTCTCTCCTCCTACCCCAGCCCTAGGCAGCTACTTTTGTGTCTATTTGTCTGTTCTGGACATTTCCTATAAATGGCATCATACAATATGTGATCTTTGTGACTGGCCTTAGTAATTTAGTATAGCATTTTCAAGTTTCTTCCATATTGTATCATCTATTAGTGTTTCTTTTTTTCTTTCTTTTTTTTTTTTTGCTAAATCATGCTGCTAAGTCACTTCAGTCGTGTCCGACTCTGTGCGACCCCAGAGACGGCAGCCCACCAGGCTCCCCTGTCCCTGGGATTCTTCAGGCAAGAACACTGGAGTGGGGTGCCATTTCCTTCTCCAATGCATGAAAATGAAAAGTGAAAGTGACGTCGCTCAGTCATGTCCGACTCCTAGCGACTCCATGGACTGCAGCCTACCAGGCTCCTCCATCCATGGGATTTTCCAGGCAAGAGTACTGGAGTGGGGTGCCATTGCCTTCTCCATGCTAAATCATACCCATTGTAAAAATGGATTTCATATTTTTTAAATGTGAATGTAAAAATACATTCATTACTTGGCGGACATTTGAGTTTTTTCTGCTTTTTAGGTTATGATGAATAATGCTGATATAAACATTTGTGTATAAGTTTTTATGGACATATTTTTCATTCTTTTTGTGTATATAATACATAGGAGTAGAATTGGTAGGTTTTATGGTAATTCTATTTTTCCTGTTTTGAGGAACTATCAAACTCTTCTCCAATATTCCTGTACCATTTTGCATTCCTACTAGCAGTAAGTGAGGGGTTCAAATTCTCCACATTCTCTCCAGCACTTGTTATTGTTTATCATTTTTACTGTAGGCATCCTAGTAAGTATGAAGTGTATCACATTGTTGTTTTGATTTGTATTTCTTTAATTACTAATGATGCTGAGACTCTTTTCACATGCCTTTTGGCCTTTCATGAATCTTCTTTGGAGAAACGTCTATTAAAATCCTTTGCCCATTTTTAAATTGGAATATTTGCCACTTTATTATTGAGTTGTAAGGTTTCTTTATATACTCTGGACATAGTTCTTTTATCAAAATGATTTGCAAATATTTTCTCCCAGTGTATAGGTTTGCCATTTCACTTTCTTGATGGTATCCTTTGAAGCACAAAGTTTAAAATTTTAATATGATCCATTTTCTTTTTTTCCTTCTGTTGCTTGTGCGTTGCCAAAACTCAGCCTCTGTTCACCGGTGCTGAATAGAAATGCAGACCCAGAGTTTTGGATGAAGTAGAAAAGAGTGGATTTTATTGCTTTGCCAGGCAAAGGGGGCCACAATGGGCTACTGCCCTCAAGACTGTATGACCCACCCTGGAGGGGATGGTGAGAAGTTTTTCAGTGTTCAAGGAACAGGGCATGATCAGCTTGTGGACAATTCTTGGATTGGTTGCCATCAGGGTGAAGTTTCAAGCATCATCAATTTTCTGGTTTCAACCAGTCTAGAGTCTGTGTTCTTGTTGATAAGCAGTTTTCATCTGGAGAGGTGTGTTTCCCAGACAACTTAGGAATGTGTGTCAAGCCTTTATCAATGTCATTCAGGGAAGTGGGAGCTCGGTGATTCTGCTATGCGGCAGAATTATAGTCGGATTTGTTACCAGTTCCCTAGCCCAACAGCCATCCTTCATTTTTGCATCTTCACGTTTCCCAGTCATTAACTCTTGAGCCAGCATTGTACTTCAAAAGACAAGAATACAGGCACTTGTACAGTTTCACTTTTGCTATCTAAAAAACTAGTGCCTAATCCAAGGATACAAAGATTTCTTTCAGTGTTTTCTTCTAGGAATTTTATAGTTTTAGCTCTAAGATTTAGGTCTATGACCAGTTTTAGTTAGGTTTTTATTACAGTTTGAGGTAAAAGTCCCTCTGCATTCCTTTGTATGTAAATATACAGTCATCCCAACACTGTTGAAAATAATGTTCTTTCTCCATTGAATATTCTTGGCATTTTTGTTTTAAGAAATCAATAAGGGACTTATTTCTAGAGTCTCAATTGTATTTCATTAATAGAAATATCTGTCCTTATGCTAGTACCACATTGTCCTGATTATAGGAGCTGACTAGAACTTTGAAAGCAAGAATTGTCAGTCCTCCAACTTTATTCTTTTTAAATATTGTTTTGGCTATTCTGGATCCCTTGCATTTGCATATGAATTTGAGAATCACCTTATCATTTGGGGAGGAAAAAAGCTGGAATTTTAGTAAGGATTTTGTTTAATCTGTAAATCAATTTTTAGGTATTCCCAGTAGTGTCATTCCATTTATTTATATTTTCTTTAATATCTTTCAACAGGGTTTCTGTAGTCTTTGGTGTAGATATCTTGTACATCTTTTATTAAATTTATTCCTAAGTGTTTGTTTTTAATATTAAGTCAAATGTTTTTCTTAATTTCATTTGGAAATGTTTAACCCTAATGAATACAAATGCAGTCAATTTTTGTATATTGATCTCATATCTTGCAACCTTGCTAAACCTGTTCTATCAGATTTTAATGGCTTCCCTAGTATTTTTCTACATATAAAGTCTTGACATCTGCAGATAGAGATAATTTTACTTCTTCCTTTCCAATTTGAATGCCTTTTGAAAATCTTTTTCTTGCCTAATTGACAGAGAGAGAACTTTTAGTACAGTGTTGAACTGGCAAGAGCATTTCCTGAACATCCTTCTCCTCTTCCTGATCTTAAAAGTAAACCATTAAATATTTTACCGTTAAGTTTGATGTTAGCTGTGGGGTTTTTATAAATGTTCTTTATCAGGCTGAGGAAGTTTCCTTTTATTCCTAGTTTGTTAAGTATTTTCATCATGGAATAGTATTAAGTTTGTCAAATGCTTTCTCTGTATCCATTGAAATGAAAAAGTGTTTTGTCCTTTTTCAGATAAATTACATTGGTTGATTTTTATATGTTGAACCAACCTTGAATTCCTAGGATAAATTATCTTTGACCATGGCATATAATCTCTTTTTATGTTGTTGAAATAGGTTGCTAGTATTTCATTGAGGTGTCTTGTGTGCATATTCATATATGACATAGCATATTTTCTAAAAGTGACAATTTTGAAATAACCTTAATGTCCTAATGACAATTTTTAAATGACCTAAATCAGTAGGGAGTAGTTGCATAAGCTACATTGCAATCTAAATGAAAAATAAGGAGAGCTATACATACATGGATAGAAGACATAAGCTGCTTTTCTTAAAAAAATGTGGTAGAATACAATACTCATAATGCTTTTCCTAACACTTACATAAAATATAGACAAAACATAAACTGTGATATTTTCATATTTGTATTTGTGTAGACATTGGTATAAACAGTAAAATATCTGAATGAATATACATCAGACTGATAGTGGCAGTTCCCACAGGGGATTGAAGTGGGATTTACCTGTATTAAAATTTTTATAATGGGGAAATATACCTGTATATTTCTGTAAATTTAAAATGCATAAATGTTTATAAGCATAAAAATTAACTCATTGATACATATAAACCCATGTCTTAACAAATTTTACTGTAAACTAAGGGAAACTTCTGTTAGCCCACAACACAGTCCTATTATTACCACACAAACATAGATGCAGTTGGTACGATTAAAACTGTGTCAGCTAAAAACTGGTAATAAATTTAGAAAGAGAATTAGTATAGGATCAACACAGATATACTGCAATAGGAAAAGGAGGAAGGGACAAGAACAAATGACCAGTGTAAAGAAAAAAAATACCAGCAAAATATTACCAAGGAGAAGCTGAAAATCATCATCAAACTTTATTGCTATAAATTCCAAAAGCTGATTAAGTAATAGCCTCAATGAAAGAAGAACTCATTGGTAAGACATGAGAGCTCAAGGAACAGCCAGTGAGGCAACAGAGGGAAATAAAATGAGACTCAACTGAGGAAAAGGGCAGAGGAAGAAAATGAGTCCATTACAGAAAGCACGTCTGCATGGATTCAAAGGAAAGGGACGCTGCTGAGAACACAGTGAGAAGCATGGAAGGCAGGGCTGAGAAAAAGGAACAAAGCAAAATGGAAACAAACAATCAGAAGGTAAGAAACTGAATGAGCATTATGGAAGAAAAGGGGGGTCAAACATAAATAGTTTGGTATTCCTGAAGAAAGAACACTAACAAATTGATTATATATATATATATATATATTATCAGTACAGAAGGAAATTTATTTCCTTCTCCAAAGATCTTCACAACCCAGGAATCGAACCTGCATCTCCTGAATTTCAGGCAGACTCTACCACTGAGCCACCTGGGCCATCCCATGGACAAAGGAGCCAGGCGGGCTGTAGTCCACAGGATCACAAAAGAGCTGGACATGACTTAGCAACTTAACAACAACATATATATATATATATGTATATATAGTATATTTTACTATATTACAATTCAGAAGCTATAATTTTCTTTGAGTCCATCTCAAAGAGAACAAACTTGAGGCAAGCAAGAATTTATTAGAAAAACTGAAAAAAGGACACATAGTGAACACTAAATTAATTTTTAGGACTAAAATAACTGCAGGAATTGTATTAGAGTGCAAAAGATAAATGTTGTAAATTAACAGTGTAGAAATGATTCAGTAAATATTGAAGAGCAGTGTAAGAGAATGAAGGGCAGTGTATTATGTTGATTTCCTCATCTTTTAATATCCAGAGATTAAAATAGTTTATAGCTGATAAGTCATGTATTAGAAGTGTAAATATAATTAAAGGTTCACAGGAAAAATCAGAATAAAAAAGAGATAACAGTGAACTAAAATGGATGGATGAGGGAAAAACAGAGCTAAGATACTGACCCACACACCATGTTAGCCATGAGAAGCGTGACTGCCATTAAACTGCTCTGAGATCTTTATGGTGTCTGATGGTGTCTGGGAGAAGAACAATATGATGATCTCAGTAGATGCAAAAAAGCACTTGCTTAACTTCAATACCTCTTCATAATACAACTCTTAACAAACTAGGGAAAAAGAGGACTTCCCTCACCTGATAAATGATACCTATCACATTCTCACTGCTGACATCATTTTCAGTGGGAAAATTCCCTCCCTCCAACTTCATGAATAAGACAAGGATGTCACTATCTCATGTGGCCTACAGTGTGGTTTTGTAAGTTCCAGCCAGAATGGCAAAAGGAGAAGAAATCTAAGGCATAAAGATCAGAAAGGAAGAAACAAAACTGTCATTCGGTTACATTTCAGTTAGCAACATAGAAACCCAGCTAAAAGACAGCCAACTATAGGATATATTGAGTTGGCCAAAAAGTTCATTTGCATTTTTACGGGAGTCTTTGACCAATCCAATATCTTATAGTATCAATATACTTCCTACTGTGTCCTTTTATAACTTTAAAATTTTGCACCTTGGGTACACATTGCCAGACAAAACTCTTAATCATTTTAAAGTTGTCCCTGATCTTTTAAAACTATATACAATATTCTGTTGGCATAAAATGATGTGCATATGTTTATATGCATTAAAAATTGCTGAAAAGGCTGGTCATCGAAAATAAGGGTAATTTTCAATGTAGTACAGTTTGTTTGTAGTTTTTCCCCTTTTGTTGGTTTGAATTATCATATACTATATTTATAATGAAAATTGAACCATGTTTACTGTGAGAAAATGAGGAAATAAACTCCTCAAAATAGATATTTCCATAATCTCTACATACTTGGGCCAGAAATTTCTCATTTTAAAAACTCCCCTGCTGATTCTGATGATCACATTTGGAAACCACAGGGGTAGGATTTATCGTCTAATTTGGGACCATCAGCTAAACTGCTGAAGCAAATGTATATTACCTTTGTCTAAAACCCAAATGTAAACCAAAACCAAGTGATTACCAGCCTACATTTCAGAATCTCACCATTATGTTGGGCTCATTAATAGACGCAATTGCCCTGTTAACCAGGCTTTAGCCAGCCCCTGGCTTCCTCCCTGGCAGCCTCAGTCATTTCCTTCCAGAACTTCACTAACCACCTGCCATATTGGGCATGTGTGGGGTCAGAGCATGGGCGGAAGGCCCTGGCCTCTGAGGGACCCCATTATACTTGGAAATACTCAGGGAAATGGACAAAAGTATACACTGCAGTGGTTGCAGAAAAGTCCAAAGGGCAGTGAAAGCAGGAAATGATACCTGGTGATAAGGCAGTGGTTTTGTCATAGGGTAAGTAGCCCAGTTTCTGCCGTCATCCCATAGAACCAGGGACAAAGTACAGCAAAGATGGAAGGAACCCAGTAGATGGTGTGGCCAGGGACATTTAGCACCTGTGCTCCAGGGCGGTGCTCTTCACACAGAACTCCAGGCTTGTAGTTTACTGGGGCTGCTGCATCCAAGTACCACAGGGAGGCATAAATAAACAGGAGACACACACTGTCTCAGTTTGGGGGCTAGTAGTCTGAGATCGATTGTTGGCAGCGTTGGTTTCTCGTGCAGGTGAGAAAGAATCTGTCCCATGCCTCTCTCCTGCTTCTGGTGTTTTGCTAGCAGTCTTCAGCTTGTAAGAGGCATCACCTTGCTCTCCGCTTCGTGATCACACAGAGTTCTCCCTGTGTACACATCTGTGCCCAGTCTTCCTCTGGTTATAATTGCACCAGTCCTATAGGACTGGGGGCCCACCTGCTCCAGGATGACCTCATCTTAACTAAGTACGTCTGCAACAGCCCAGTTTCCAAATAAGGTCACATTCTGAGGTCCTGGGGCTTAGGACTTCATCATATGGATTTGGGGGTGGGAGGGACCTAGTTCAACTCATAACACAGGCAAATGGTGCTCTCCAGAATTTGGGCAGCCAGGATACTCTGGCTATAGAGAACGCTTCTTATTAGTTGACCAGCTTGATTTCTCAGAGCTCTGAAGTCACCGTGGGGGTGGAGCAGCGGGTTTTGGTGGGGGTTGCTGTGAGCCTCTAATGGTGGGTGGAGGTATGTTGGTTCACCTGTGTTTATCTGTCACTACAGGTTATATTGAAGCTGCCATCATTCCAGCCGGAGCTCGAAGGATTCGTGTGGTGGAGGATAAACCTGGCCACAGTTTTCTGGGTAAAACAAAAATGTTCGACTCATAGTTTATGTTCTGAACGTTGATTTGGATAATCAAGCTGCTAATTTGGGTCAGCGAAATGCTGACACAGTGCTCTCAGACCATTGATTTTAACTCATATTTTAGGCGTACTGAGTAATCAGCATGTACCACGCAGTTCTGTCGTATTTGGCTAAAGTGCAGCCAACCCCCAGGTGGATGAGGGGAGCGCGTAAATAGGAACCACCAGCTTTGGACAGGAAGGCAGGTGATAGAAGAGTGAATGAAGGATGTTGTAAGGAATCGGGGTAGGCTGAGTCCCCCAGAGTAACTCCAGGAGCGCTCAGGCAGCCAGAGCCTGAGCAGCAAGGGTGCAGCACCCAACTTGTGGGAGCTCCTGTAGGCTGTGGTTGGCTCTCGGGGTGACTCCTTATCTGGAAGAAGAACTGCTCTCAATCTAACGGAAGCCCAAAAGAACGCTGGTTTCACTGAGTACTGTGTGCCCCAAATTCCCAGTGCCAACTGCATGGGCGATTGCTCATCTTTCTGTAGGATTAAGTTGCATTCCACACTGGTCTTCATTGCCTTCGACAGAGCGGACAGAACTGTGCTTAAAGCCCAAGGATTGTTCTGTTTAGCCCCTTCTTAGCCACAGAAGATCCTCTGAGTGTGTCCTAAACTCAATTCTTAGACTCTCCATGAGTCCCCGAAAGGCCCACCTTGTGCTCAGATACCAGGGTGGCACTAGCACTGAGCTGACACACAGCCGTTCTGAATGCTGCCTCGCGCAGGGCCCGCCTCTGCCCTGAGTTCACGGGGATGGGGCGTGCTGTGCCCCCTGTCACCCCAGCCCTGCTCCCGCATTCCTGTCTTGGGCTGGATTTCGCATGGAGGTGGCTAACCTCCTGCCCAGGCACCCCTCTCAAGCGTCCTCATGTTGTATCTCCCCATCTGTGTGGCAAGGTGCTGTTTGAGATTTTTTTTTTATGTAAGACATGATCTTTTTCTGGCTTCAAACTTAAGAATTAAGCTATTTTGGCTAAAATGAAGTTTACTCATGAAACGCTTTTATTTCAACCTTTATCACTGATTTTTAAAAACATGGCTTTGTCCACATTCCTTACTTTGTAGATAAAAGTATCTAAGTCTTTCTTTGAAATGGTCTCCACTTGAAAAACCCAAAGTCTGATGAGATGGACGCAGACCAAACCTCTAGTAGGCAGGTGTGCAGTGAAGATCACCATCCTATAGAGGAGTTGTGAACCACTACAGACACCGAGATAGCCCTCTCACACCTGACTTGGGAGTGGGCACAGGAGCTCCCGTTTATAAGTGCCTGCACCAGGCTCGTGGGCAAGCAGCCCCCGGGGGTCCCTACTGGGTCCCAGACAGCCCTGCCCCCTCCAACTCTCTCACCTGCCGCCCATCCATCCACGTCCTGGAAGCCATAATGGACGTTGCTCTTCCTGCTGCCAGCCTGGGGCCTGCTGTTCCTCAGGTTGGCATCCACATTGGTCTCCATCAACCCTGTGGTTTTTCCCACGCTGGCCCAGTCCAGCCTGGCACTCTTCTCTGCAGCCATCCCAGCTGTTGCTTTACAAATAGAGTGATGCTCATAAATGCTTTCCAAAACAGGGCCTGCCCTGCTCTCTGCAGCTTTTTCAAAGTGACAGCCTTTTTACCAAATTCTTGAAGAACACCAGCCCCTTCTTTCTGCCCATCTAAGGATATTTGGTCAACTTTATCAGCATTTGTTTTGGGGCCCCATCACCCAGTGTCATGCCAAAAGTTAGCATTTCCAACTGTTCCACTGGCCCTCCCCTACCTGGAGATGTTTCTGCTCCCCAGAAGCATTGGGCCTCTGTGGGAATCTGACATCACCTTTGACCTTTATCTTATTCAAAACTCATGATCCTGGTATCTCAAGTGCTGGCACAATTCCAAGGTCAGTTTCCTGGTCCTTCCATAAAACACCAGTAGGTGCCCTGCAACTTCTTCAGCTTCCTGTCCTGCCCTTAAGACTTCCCAGCACCATTCCACCAGCCCCAGGTATCTGGTAAAGGTGGGAACGTGATCCTTACATCTGCTTTTCTGTGTGATAGAATAGACAGAAGGTTGTCAGAATCCTTTGGATCCCTCGACATCTAATTCCTGTAGTGAAGATGACTTTTCACTGGAATCTGTTAGGGCCAACAAGTAACCCCTAGTGGATGCCACCGGAGGGAGCCAGCTTTTTCATGGTGGTCCCTCTCTGCCCCCGATGCCAAGGGCCACACCTTCCAATAACAACACTGACACTGATATCGTGAGTCCCAGTCACTGAGCTCTGCTCTGCTTTGAAGACCTGACCCCTGATCTCCAAATACCAGAGTATTGCTGCACCTAATTCACTGAGGAGGAAACCAGGGCTCTGGGAGTCCAGCTGCTCATCCAAACTTCTCTCCAGCTTGGCCTGCTGCAGTTCACGGAGGCATCAGTCACAGCCAGAGATTGGGTGGAGGCGATTTTTCACTGGAGAATGTGTTAAACCTGCCCATTGCTACTGCTTTGATGTGTGGATTTCAGAGAAGCACGTGTCCATCTGAGGAGTTAGGGTCAATGTCTCAGGACGAATTCTCAGCTCCCTAGAAGCACTGGACCTCCCTGGGAGGTTGGAGCCAGACTCTGACACCTTATCTGCAAATCACAGTTCCAGTGTCCCAGGGCCTGGTGTGTACACAAGGAAAGTCCGAAGGTGGTCCATGCTCGATATGTTTCTAAAGTCAGTTCAAACAAGCCTCGTTTCCACCCAGGGCTGGGTGCTTTGGATATCAACGCTGTGTAACTGAATTGCTCTCCCATTTGCGGGAGCAGTTCCTGAAGAATTCACCCCACCTACCTTCAACCCACGCTGCCTGGCTTTCTGCTCGAAACCACCTGGAACAGGAAATGCCTCTGTAGTTTGCATCCATAGCTGAGAGCAGAGCTGGCAGAACTCCGAGTAGAAATAAAAGGAGCTGACTCCACGCCAGGATGAGAAGTAGGTTGAATGTGGGTCAAGTCTTCCAGTGGAATCCAGGAGGCAGAGAGACAGGAAGGAGCCCAGCTTCTTCACAGTGCTGAGCAAGAGGTGGGCATGCAGACAGGGTCTGCCTGTGTCTGCCTCTGGGCAGTCCAGAGAGGAGCCCGGCCATCCCAGCAGGAATGCCCCCTCCCCGGTCCCCAAAAAGGCTCAGGATCTCCCGCGGTGCCCAGAAGTCCAGGGACATCGTGTCAATGTCCGCAGAGAGACAGGAGGGCCAGATGGAAACAGACGGTCCCCACGTGACCTCACACTTCGGGCCGTTTTGAGGAGGTTTGGCTCTGCCATGGTAGCAGGGGAAGGCATGTACTCATCTTCATCCCACGAAAGTCTCTTCAGCTGTTGAAAGGCTTCTAGTAGCTCCTGAGCAAAACACACAAAAGCAAGTACTGTTGCTTTTGGGGCAGAGTTTAAACATCCAACTTCTGACTGAGGCAGGACCAACAAGTGCAAATCTCCCCAGTGAATCTGAACTTCTGACATTACGGATAGGATCACGTTGCTCTGGAATCCCCTTTGTTCTTAACTCCATTATTTCTCTGTCAGAGCAGAGCGTTTGTGGGAAGCCTGGTATGCTGCAGTCCATGGGGTCACAAAGAGTCTGATACCACTGAGCGACTGAGCAACAACATAACAGCCCCTGTTGGGTTTCTCAGCCTAAAAATTCTAATTTCAAATACAAATTCATCTCAAAATGCTTACAGATGAAGGGGGCTTGCAAATACCATTGATGCCAAGGACTGAGAGGAACAGGAATTTCTGGAGCCCAAAACTTGTTTAATTTCGGAGGGCTTCTTTAAGGAACAGAATGCATTTTGTATACAGCCTTGGAAAGGGTACCATGAGGGGCTCTGGAGCTTCAACTCCCCTGGGTTGTGCAAACCCTGCTCTGGGAAGCTCGCTCTGGGGGGCTGCTGCAGACGGGCCAGGAGCGACCTGCACACCTGTTCTCTGGGGCTGACGTGGCCCCACAGGGTGGTTTTCTCATCAGACTCCACACTGAACCTGTCCACTGTCAGTGATGTTCAGATCTTGAGATTCCAGCAGACTTTCTGAGGCTGCAGTCGTGTTCTTCTGAAAGGATGTCAGGTGCTAACATCCAGTTTTAGCAGGAAGTTCAGAATTCCGGCATAGACCATAGCAGCCTGCAGATTTTGGATCCTGCTGCCTAAATGACTCACCCCAGAATCAGCGGGCTTGCAGCAATCCCCATGATTCTTGGAACTGATGGCCTCCTACTTAGAATTCTGCCTCTGAGTTTTCCTCCTGTGCAAAACGCATGAAGGATCGTCATCATGAGCCCACTGTCCCAAGGAAGGGTTGCCGTGTTCAGATGAGGGAGTCAAGTGGCAGTGGTGGAACTGGCTACATGTTCTGTAAGCTTGCAGCTGCCATGCAGACAGCCACAGCAGAGCTTGGACAGGCAAAGTTTCTTCTTTCTGGGGCCATAACAGCCCGCCCCCCATACACACACCCCCTGAAGCTGTGACAGTGAGATTTTGCCAATTCAGCAGCCCAGGCTGGGACCTCCAAAGACCAGACAGGTGCCTTCAGAAGTTGCAAGAGTGCCCAGCAGCAGAGTGTGGATGGGAAGGCTGATGGTATACGTCTCTTCCCAGCTCTGCATTCACAGAGCTCACGTGGCTCCCTGAAATCTGCCACGGGGGTGTATTTACAGCTTGAGTAGTGACAAGCAGTGGAAGTCTAGGCTGCTTTCCCGCCCTGTCCCCAGCACTGTGCCGTCGGGTGCGTTCCTCCCTATCCTGCTCCTTGCCTTTCTGGAATCACTGGGGAGTGACGGCCTGCCTCTCTCACTTGCCCTCCATCTTTCCTGGCCACGTTCACCCCTCTGTGACCTCCCCTGCCCAGCCTGTGGACCGGCTATGGAAACGTCTCCTCCCCTCACCCCTACCGCCGCACAGGACCCTGCCCTCATGGTGAGAGGGTGGCATGTGCCCAGCGCCCGCAAGGTCTGTTCCTGGGGGGACCCACAGCAGGCGCCTCTGCCCACAGAAATGGGGCTTCCCCAGGCGGTTCCCCACACCTCTGTGCAGCGTTTCTGTGGATGGGTTATAATTGGCTCCAGCTGTGCCCTCCTGCACTTTTTCCAGTTCTTCCCACTCTTGACCTCCCCAATGCTTGCCTTTTGGCATGAGGGTGGCGTGGTTTTCAGTTCATAATCCAATAAGTCCTGTTAAAGCACCTTGGAAACAAGGCCAAGTAAGAAAGAGCCACTTCACCCCAAACAAGTACCAGACAGGGCAGGGTCCCAGATAGGGTTTAAGGCCTGGATGGAGTGTGCCTTTCTGAGTCTCAGAGGGTACTAAGCTGACATCAGTAAGGATCCTAGGGTGACTTCTAGAAATCCATACTCTGCCCTGCTTCTATCATGGTTAATGTTTTTCAAAAACCAACCTCTAAATGTGACATGTGAAAGCTAAACCCAGTCCTCGGTTTCTGAGTATCACCTTCAGGTGCCACTGGGCCCAGGGGTATAAAACAGTGGGAAATGATGCCTGTATCCCGGCACTGCTGTCCTGCCTCAGTGCACTGTCATCTGAGGGCCTCTTGCCACGTACTGGCAGACTCAGACTTAGATCGAGTCTCTGGGCAACTTTGGAAAAGAGAGCTGCTTCTTCCCAAGGTGAATGCAAGTGTTGCAATCGACTCTTCCTGTCCTGAGTTGGGTGGTGGACCCGCTTCTGGAGCTGAGGAGGAGTTTAGGGTCAGCCTCCCATGACTGGGGAAGAACACGTCCCCAGAAGCTCCTTTGGGGGATGTTACTTGCAGAAGGACAGAGAGATGTCAGGGAGAAACACACTCAGTTCAGTTCAGTTCAGTTCAGTCGCTCAGTTGTGTCCAACTCTTTGCAACCCCATGAATCGCAGCACACCAGGCCTCCCTGTCCATCACCAACTCCCGGAATCCACCCAAACCCATGTCCATTGAGTCGGTGATGCCATCCAAACATCTCATCCTCTGTCATCCCCTTCTCCTCCCGCCCTCAATCTTTCCTAGCATCAGGGGCTTTTCCAGTGAGTCAGCTCTTCACATCAGGTGGCCAAAGTATTGGAGTTTCAGCTTCAACATCAGTCCTTCCAATGAACACCCAAGACTGATCTCCTTTAGGGTGGACTGGTTGGATCTCCTTGCAGTCCAAGGGACTCTCAAGAGTCTTCTCCAACCCCACAGTTCAAAAGCCCTAAAGTGGAGCAAGGCCAGGCCCGGCCAGGGGCACTGAGTGCAGGAGTTGACTGGGGTGCGAGCGTGGGCTGAGACAGGAGGGGCGGGCCGCCCCAGTGTGCCCTGGTCTCTGTGAGGGAAAGGGGCTCTGGGGGTGGCCCCAGAGTGACGGTGGTCAGCAGCCAGCTTTATAGAAACTCACTCTGCTCATCTAGCTGATTCCAAGTTACAGAGATTCTCAACCCACTCAAGCGTCCCCAGCCCAGTGACAATGTCAGTAAGCCTCCCCTCTCCTTCTCCACCTTTGCAGCCCCTCTCTGCCACCTCTTCTTGCTTCTCCTCATGGGCAGGGTGCCTCCCCCTACCCCGAACCCTGCACAGAAACTGAGCTTAACAAGGAGCCAGGGAGCAAGTCCAAGCTGCCAGGCACTCCAGCCGCCTCTGCTCCCTGCTTTTCCTGCCGTCTCAGCTCCGGGCCTCCCCTCAAGAAGGCCTTCCCCAGCGGGCCCAGTCTCTGCCCACACACACATGAGCCCTGGACTGGCCTCTGTCTCAGAGCTTCTGCAAGTGTCTCACGTTTATCTGTCTTCTCGCCCACCTCGCTTTCAAACCCTGAGCTCCCAAGGGCAGGAGCTGTGTCTTCAGCACCAGCTACAAAGCCCTTGGAAAGAGGTAAGAAAACAATTGTCCAAACCTTCAGAGGAAGTGAAAGAGCGTTGAACACCCATGCACCCCGTTCTAGATACCCCAATAGCTAATATGGCCGAAAGTACTTGTAGGTTGGTAGTTTACTGCAAGCTGTGGAAAACCACAAGCTTAGGTGTTTTTACGAGGATATGTAGAAAATGAGGCATCACAGTGATCTGAGGTTGGAATGTGTTCTCTGGGAGAACATAACATTTGCATATTTCAGTGTCTGTCATAAAACTCTAGACTTGTGCTGTAACCTAATGAGTGTGGGACCTTGGTCTGTTTAGGTACCGGTCTCCACGTGACAATAGCTGTGTGACTTCAGGCAGGTTACTGAACCTCCCTGTGCCCCCATTTCCTCATCTGTGAGAAAGAAGACAGTAATCCTTTACCTTAGAGCGCTGCTGGGAAGGTCAAATGGGTAAAAACATACAGAGAAGCTAAACCAGAGAATGTGCCCCTTAAATGCAGACTTGCAGGTGGTGGCTGAGGAAGAGAAAAAGGGGCAGAAATTGTGAGTATCCCAACAGACTCGCTTCCTTCCAGTAACCGGGAGATCCCAAGAGTGGGGAGAATTCTTTGAAGGGAAACATTGGGTTCTAAGTGGTGGAGTGTTCTCTTGTCAGAGCCGTTCCTGGAGTCCTGTAATCCACAGCCATGCACTGGGCAGCCACCCTCACTGAGTGTGGCCCCTCCTGGAAGCTGTCCTACTGGGAGGCAGCCCTAACCAGAGCCCTCGGTTTCTCCTGGTGGTTCCTGTAAACGTGGAGTGCTGAGCCTGCACCTCCGCCTCAGGGCAGGGGAGCCAGCCAGGACCACTGTGTCCTGCAGACCAGGAAGCAGAGGGCAGCAGCCCCAGATGCTTGTGGCCTGACCAGAATTGGACCCATCAGGTCCTAACCCGGCCCAGGGCTCGTGGGCTCAGGCTTAACTGAAACTACTTGTGGGTTTCAACTCTCATTATCCAAAACTGGTATTATATGTGGGCATGTTGTTTCTGACCTTATAAGCAAAGAGTGGGGAACCTGATTTCATTGATTCTGGACTGAGCAGGGTTCAGGGGTGCTGGCAGAGAATGTGGCATTGGACTTGGGGAGCACGGAGAGTTTTATGTTTTGAGTGACATAAAGATTTGCTATTGACTATTTTCATTTACCACCTTCTCTTACATGTCAGAGTAGGTTCTATAATCATTGTTTACTTTCCTGAATAACAAAGCAAAACAAATCAAGAAAGCCCAGAATTTCACTGTAGAATGCTCTCTCATGAGAACCACATGACTCTAAAGCCTAAGAGAGGAAAAAACAAAGAAATGACGGGTGAGCAGTGGGATGATAATAAATACATGGCTTGTGTGGAAAACCAAATCTTTGCTATGGCCAGTCAGCAGAATGTCAGTTCCGTGTCAGTTCCAACACACTGAGAGAGCAAAGTGTGAAACTGGCACAGGCCACGAAGCTGAGGCTGGGTGCGCCCGTGCCGCTCCCGAGGCCTCCGCTGACTTACTGCCATGTCTGTCTGCAAGCAGCTCAGGGTGGGAGACTCCTGTCGTTATGGGCACTTGCTTCTTGAAGGAGCATCTACTTCACTAATCTGGGGCTATCACATCCTTAAGGGACACTAGAGTTAGGCTGCCCTCTAAAAAGCCCCAGGTAGGTAAGAGTGAAATGAATGATGAATTTTGCTAAAGCTGCAAAACCTGTTTTGGAGACTTGGACATGTTGAAATAGAATCCATTCATCCGGCAGAAAACCCTCTACTCTGTAAGTCTAGTGAAATACGATAGGGCTGTGTGTGGCTGTCTGCGTCCTCTGGCACCCCTCCCCACACCCACTCCGTGTGAGCTGGTTCTGAGACACCAGCCTGTGCTCTGAGGCTCAGGAGTCGAGGCAGCTCGTGCTCAGGGACCTGGGGTCAGGAGCCGTTCTCTGCCCATAAGCCAGTCTTCTGTTCTCAGAGAAAACTCCCTTTCTCTCAGGGCAGGCCTCCCTCCTCTCCCCTGTGGAGGCGGAACATGAGAGCTCTGACCTACCCCTCAAGACACCCCTCAAGATTCCCTTCAAAGACAGGCTGACTCCCCCAATTCTGTGGTGTTCCATTTTCTTTCTAGCTCTCAAAGACTCCAGTAAGAGATCCATCAACAGTGACTGGAAGATAGAGCTCCCCGGAGAGTTCCAGATTGCAGGCACAACCGTCCGCTATGTTCGAAGGGGCCTGTGGGAGAAAATTTCTGCCAAGGGACCGACCAAAATGCCGCTGCATCTGATGGTAATTTGCTGTGCTTTTGTATTTGTCCTAAGTTGATTGGGTTCAAGAGGTCTACCAGTTGACTTCTTCCCTGGGGCCCTATGGGAGGATGTACATTTGGTTCCTGGTGGTTTACCTGGCCACCTGCTGCTCCAGTCTCTCTCTTGGTTTTTTCCTTGTATAATCCTTTTTGCCATATGCTTCAAAATGCTGCCCTCTCAAAATTCTGCCTTGGCTCTTTACTGGCAGAACTCCCATCTTTTTCAAAAAGAACCACCTCCGGGATAGAAATGCTTACTTATGTGGCCTCTAGGGAGACCCAGCATCATTAAGCAGACAGTCCCACTCAGAGTCTGTTTTCCTATCAGGTGGCTTAGATTTGCCCCACACTTTGTATAATTACATCAGAAACTACCTTTGGAAAACAAACTGTTGACTCTGTTTCCAACTCGACACCACTCAGGTTTTCCAGACTCAGCTTGCAACTAGCCTTCAGGAATTGAGACAGAAACAAATTCTGCTGGACTATTTACTCCCCAGATGGTCTCAAGAAATCTGTGGAGTTGGGCCAGATCAGGGCACTCTGGTCTTACATGTTGTCTCAGGAAGGACCACATGCAAACCACTGAAATGTTTGGTTATACTGCCTTTTAAGACTGTGAAAAATCTCCAGGGAAAAGAATGCCACCATTGCCTTCTCAGGGTTCAGGAGTTCTCGTGGCTAACTTTGGCTAGCTCATAGTGACTGATTTCATGTCTCCTTCCAAAGAATGGGGATTGTGACAGCTTGTGTGTCTGTAATCAAAGCAGTTTGTCCTCCACGCCACCCAAAGTCTCTACTTGGAAGTTATCATCCCCATTAATTTGTGGTCTCTGGCAGCCAGCATCTGTTTAAGATTAGGTGATACCCGAGAGATTCCCAGGCCACCTCTCAGTAAGAATCTCCTGAGGAGACGAGCTCTGAGAGTGAGCAGAGAAGTCTCCCACAATGGCCCTAAGCCTGTTACAGTTTCCAGTAAGAGCAAAGGGAGCTAGTTCCCATGGCTGACATAGTGCAACAATCCACACCCTAAAGCTACTGCAGATATACGTTTGAAAGTTGATTTCTGGGACCTAAGAACCTGTGCACACTTATGCGTTCAGTTGTGTCTGACTCTTGCGACTCCATGGACTGTTGCCCACCAGGCTCCTCTGTCCATGGGATTTTCCAGGCAAGAATACTGGAGTGGGTTGCCATTTCCTCCTCCAGAGGATCTTCCTGATCCAGGGATTGAATCCACATCTGCTGTGTCTCCTGCATGGCAGGCAGATTCTTTACCGGCTGAGCCATTGGGAAAGCCATTTCTCTGTGATTAGATTGTTTCCTAATCTAAGTCACTGGAACAAATCCTCCTGTCCTGAGTTAAAAGCAGTCATTCAGAGGGACTAAAAGAGGAAGTGAAAGACAAGATAAAACCCAAGATAGCAGTATCACCTGTTAGCACACGAAGTTACTTTTCTAGCAAACACCAAGATGGGTCTATTTCCCTTCTTTCCCAAAAGCTTGCATAAACTATGAGTGAATTGTCAGCTCATTAAAGCAAATGCACAGCCTGGATTCATTCAGACCGTGATAAACAAAACTCAGGGAATGCAACAACTGCCACAGCTGAAGTTCTTGCCTTCTTGAACATTAATCACTTTTCTTTCTTGAAATATGATTGCTAGTTACTTCCAGTTTCTAAACCTGGAAATGAGAGGAGCCCGTCTTCCTCTGAAGGGAAATCCATTGTCCCCTAACTGAGGTGTGCTCATTGCTCGCGAGGTCAGGAGTGCCCATAGAGCCGTGGGGACCTGCATTTGAAACCAATTATGTACATGCACACACAAATTATACGTGGCTACAAAATTGCATGAAATTGGTTTCATATGGATTCTCAATTCACCAGTCTTATTCCCATACTGAGATAATAAAGATCTCTTTTAAAGAGTTTTTTTTTTTAACTGGAGGCATTTTTCCAAATGTATTACTGCAAGTCTATTTCTTGGAGAAGTGGATGTTTATTCAGTTTGGGCTGCTCTTAGCACCCCACCCCCACCCTGCAACTCCAGGAGGGCTGGGAGATGCTTGGGCAGGAGAGCAACTCCTGTCATCTGGCACACAGTCTGCCTGGCCTCCCTCAGGTCAGATGGAGCACCTTCTGCCTCCAACTCCCACTGACCAGCTGTCCCAGAACCACAGCCTGGAAGCGAAGTTGCTGGCTGCTTAGACCCAGGAGTGCCACCCGGTTCCAAGCCTGGGCTGAAGATGTACCACCAATAACCAGGCCATTTGAAGCTCCCACAAGAGAGCTTCTTTTGCTCCATTAAGTACACATAGAAAAATAAAGCCCATAGAGCACCTCTGTGCTTACAAGGCTTGTCAAATGCATTACCAAACTAAGAGAAGGCCCCTCCACCTGCCCACTTGCCAGGATTTCAGACCCCAGGGTCCCCAAGCTGCAGGATCATGGCTCCCCCATACCTCACTGCCAGCTTTAAGCCCTGTGCCAGGCCTGTGCCACCCTGTGGGCATTGTTGTGATCCTAGCTCCCATGGTACAGGAAGGCTCCTGCATCCTTGATAGGCATCCACAAGGTTCCCTTGTAGTGGCTGTGTTTAACCTGGAGCCTGCCTTACACATGGCAGTTACTGGTGCTCAGGGAGTGAAGAGTGACTTCATTTTCAAAGGAGTCACCCTACTTGTTCAGATGCCTGTTTAGAAAAAGCAGTATATTTGTGTCTTTCCTCCCCACAAGGGCAGTTTCATGGGTGATTACATGGAGCAGGTAAAGTGTAGTTAGAGCACTCAGACTGGCTTATCCCCAAATCCCTCATCTAAACCAGTCCTCTCTTCAGTGGAAAAGAGTAGAGCTCCCTGCCAATGGTTTACATGTGCTCCAGCCCCCGAGTTGAGTATCTGTGGAAATCAAAACTGAAATAAAGGAGTGCCCCTGGAATGAACCTGTTTTGAAACCCCCAAAAGAATGGGCTGTCCCTGGTGGGAAGCCACAACACGGGTTGGCTTGCAAATTCAGCAATCCTGTGGGCTTTTGCTCTATTTCAAAGTGGCCTTTTATTTTGCTGCTGATGCAGGTGTTGTTATTTCATGACCAAAATTACGGAATTCATTATGAATACACCATTCCTGTAAACTACACCACTGAAAATCAAAGTGAACCAGAAAAACCCCAGGACTCCTTGTTCATCTGGACCCACAGCGGCTGGGAAGGGTGCAGTGTGCAGTGTGGCGGAGGTGAGCAGCAGGGTTGTGGGCTCACTGGGTGTGGGGTTTTACCAAACAGAGGAGAAGTGAGTTCAGGGCACTCTGTGGCAGGGGCACATTGCCTGGGAAAGGCTGGCCACATAAGTAACTTGGTTTTCTGTGGAATGTAACTGCATCCTGCTGCAAATTTCTCTGGTCAGGGTCTTCTTCCAGACTCCTCCAGACCGAAGTTGCATCCACATGGCTGCTTTGCCTACAGCCTTTGATGCTGATCGGAGTGGAGGTTTGACTGATGTGTAGCTGTGTCTCAAGTGTGACAGGTGACCCTGGGCGTGCACAGAACAGACTTTCATCTGTTACGCTTGGTAAAAGGGCACTGGAAGATGTTTCTGATCTTCAAATACCCTTTCCTTTTTGCCACAGTCACCAGTGGAAAAACGTGGAAACCAGTGGAATCAACAGTAATATAATGGAAAGAAAAGTCCTCCAACTCCAGTGAAACATTCTTGGCCTGGGTTTTGGCTTCATGATTTGCCTCCATTTATTAGCAGATGATGTATTCTCTCTGTACCTAAATTTCCTCACCTCCAAAATAGGATGATCAGCCCTCATGCCCACTGCAGGAGGAAACTCAAATACCATGAACATCAGTATGAACAAAGAACATCATAGTCGTTACTGTGTTGTTTAGGAGGAGTGAAGGGGAGCATTCTGAATTCTTAGCCAACAGCGCCCTGACAGGACACAGAGCAGGGTCATGGGATGGATGCAAGTCAGGTAAATGTTGATGGACAGAGTTAGGACAGAGGTTGACCTGGACCCTGGAATGCCAACCCAGAGGGTGGGCTGGCAGGTAAGATGTGGGCATGGCACTTGTCCTTCAGGACTGATGGCACCAAACTTTCCCCAGGCCAACTTGCTGCAAACTCAGCATGGCCCCAGTACAAGAGTTAGCAGGCTTCGCTGGCTGGGAGTAAGAGGTGCTGTTCTGCTGCTGCCACTATCATGACCTTTTATGGCATCAATGACTCCCAGCTCCCTGACCTGCAGCCCAATCCAAAATCTGGCTTGAGGCATCTCTGTGCTTTCTATGCTCACTCAAGTTCAGGGCTGTACCATGACAAGTTCCCCAGAAGACAGACTGATTGAGGAGTGTGGGATCCATATAGTTGTGCTTGCTGCTGCTGCTGCTAAGTCGCTTCAGTCGTGTCCGACCCTGTGTGACCCCGTAGATGGCAGACCACCAGGCTTGACCCCATAGACGGCAGCCCACCAGGCTCCCCCGTCCCTGGGATTCTCCAGGCAAGAACACTGGAGTGGGTTGCCATTTCCTTCTCCAATGCATGAAAGTGAAAAGTGAAAGTGAAGTCTGTCAGCCGTGTCCAACTCTTCGCAACCCCATGGACTGCAGCCCACCAGGCTCCTCCGTCCATGGGATTTTCCAGGCAAGAGTACTTGAGTGGGGTGCCATTGTCTTCTCCAAGTTGTGCTTGACTTTCTGTTAGTCTTTTAGTATAATATAGCTAACATAAAGTATTAACCCCTACCAGGTTCTGTTCTAAGCACTCTATGTATCAGTTCATTTTAACCATCTCTAAAGCATCCTGAGGCATACGGAAATTAAGTAAGCCAGCCCAGTGGAGTAAACCAAGGCACAGAAACTTGATGGCTAAGTATCAATCCTGTGCTCACTCTGCTGGCTAATAAACCAAGTGTGAACCCAGATAGCCTGGCTCCAGAGGCTGCCCTTCTAGCTCCCAATCATTCATCCCCACTCCTAACCAAAGTCATGGCCAAGCAGTGTGCAGGGTGCTTTGGAAACACCCAAAAGAATGAATGTGTAGTCAGCTGGGGTTTGTGAGGCTTCCCAAGAGCAGGTGATGCTCAGGCATGGGTGGCAGTTGATAGAAAAATTTTCAGGTTGGTCTATGTCCTTCAGACAAGACTTCCTGTTTCTCGCTTCTCTCCAGAAGGCAGGAATTCTGTAACAAGTAACTGTCATTTCTGGTGAGGGCTGTTGTACAGTTGTTTAATCAAGCCCAGATCTCCATAGACTTCAAATGAACAGATACAGAGACTGGTAAGCTTTGTTAGAAATTAGAGACCCAAATCAGAACTTTGGCCCCAATGTGCCCCAAGGTGTCCAAGAACACAGCTGATCTGAAGCGTTGCTTCTCTCTGATCCTGCTCTAGGGTCTTTCTCCTGCCCCTGCTACCCCTGTCCTGTCTCACACACCCTTATCCCTAAGATTATGATCCCTCTCTGACAACGCACAGGCATTAGAAGAGTCAGTTTAAGTGATGAACTGATCACAAGATACCCCTGAACCTTCCTCCACATGGTGGCCTTTCCAGGCATGCGTTCTGTGGCCTCTCAATTCTGTACACTTTGGTTTCCAGGGGAACGCAGAAGCATCGTGTCCTGCACACGGATTGTTAACAAGACCACAATTCTAGTGAACGACAGTGACTGCCCTCAGGCCAGCCGCCCGGAGCCCCAGGTTCGAAGGTGCAACTTGCACCCCTGCCAGTCACGGTAAGGAGCTGTGTTCTCAAGCTTGGATCCTTCAGGGGCAGAGCAGCAGCACCCATGAACGGGGTATGGTGATGCACAATTAATACCAGTCTTACTCTGTGTTCCATTGTTGATGCTGAGTGATTTTTGATTGTTCAAAATACTCAATTTCTGGCTACTAAGCCATAACTTTGATAGCAGTATACAGTCCTCACTGGAAGGTGTCTCATAGGGGACCATTAAGAACATCTCATGAAAAAAGAAATAGCCATCTCCACACACTTTCACCTGGCACCTGTCACCTCCTCCAAGTTACTCTGTCTTGGAGAAAAAGGAACTCAGATGGTGAGCACCTGTGAGTAGGTGTTAGTGATTCTGATTGGTTAGTGTTTGTGATTGGTCTGATTTAGTGGCTGAAATTAACATCAGTAAGTTATTATTGTTTGGGATCCATCAGAACTTCTGTTTCCAACCCTAGCTTTCATGGCCATGTACTCCAAAGTGCATTCTCTTGTGTTGTTAACTGAGATGAATTGTGTGGAATGTGTTCATCAGTTAAGCCGCCTTATTTCCATCTTAGTGGGACTTTGCATCTGATTCTGTTGTATCATGTAATATCATGCCTGGCCTCCCGTTCTGCCCAGCACTGAAGTATGTGGCTTTTGTTTTGTGGTTCTGTGCATCAGGTTAAGGCATGTATAGCTTTTGTAAAGAGGCTGGACTTTTTTTAATTAATCAATTTTTTATTGAAGGATAATTGCTTTACTGCATATATCCTGAGGAAAGCAAAACTGAAAGAGGCTGGACTTTTAACCTGGCAGTTTTTTGCGTTTCTTAAGCTCAATTTTTACCACTCACCTGGTGAAAAGTATCACAAAGCATTTGGTTTTGTTTCTGACCCTCTTTTCTTTGTCAAACTGATAAAATGTGTGTGAATGAGAGAGGGAAGCCAGAAGGGAAAGCAAGGTGAGATGTGATTTTATGTGGTCCTTGGAAAATTAAGAATGAAATTTTCTACCCTAATGGTGAAGGGCATGAGAAACAGCTCACTTCTAGAAGTCTTGAGAATTTGGGTGTGAACAGCCATCCTGCAAACCTATCAGTCGATTGATCGGTTTATCAGTCAATCAGTCACACACACATAGGACTGAAGAAAGAAGAACTTGCCACTGTGAAGACATAGGTATCAGAGAGGCCACAGCTTCTTTTCCTGAAAGTAGAGATAGCTGGCTCTTGTGATATGATTAGAAAGGAGAGTAAGTGACTCTAGAAGAGACATCAGCATAGGTTCAAGGGGATAATTGAGCAAGAATGATCCTAGGGACCCACTCAAGAATTATATTCTACAGTCATTTATGTTTTCATACTATTTTAGTATCAAAATCTTTTAAAATTATGCACAGAAACAAAATACATGAAACATGAAATCAGAGTTGGTCTGATTGACTTGAGATGCATATATAATTGGGAAGAGTGGTTCGGTGCACTTAGCCTTCCCCTCATCTCAGTTGGCCCACGGCACCTCTGTGAAATACCAAGGGGTAAAGTTTAAAAACTATCAGTCAAGGATTCTGTTTCCCATAATGATGGAAGAGCTTAAGTAGTCTCCTAGAATGATATTCTAGAGCTATGCTGATCAGTGCTTCCTTCCCTGGTGGCTCAGCAGTAAAGAACCTGCCTGCAAAGAAAGTTTGATCCCTGAGTTAGGAAGATCCCCTGGAGGACAAAATGGCCACCCACTCCAGTATTCTCACCAGGAAGGTCCCATGGACAGGAGAGACTGGTGGGCTACAGTCCATGGGGTCACAAAGAGTCAGACACTACTGAGCATCCATGCACGCATGCGCGCTGATTGATTGACATGGGCCACTAGCTAGTCCAAATCAAGATGTGTTGTAAATGCAAAATACACACCTGACTTCAAAGAATTAATCTGGAAAGAAATGATAAAATATCTTATTAATTTTTAATATTTATTACATGTTAAAATAATTACATTTTGAATGTGGATGTATGCAGTCACTCAGTCGTGTCCAACTCTTTGAGACCCTATAGACTGTAGCCCACCAGGCTTCTCTGTCTATGGGATTTTCCAGGCAAGAATACTGGAGTGGGTTGCCATGCCCTCAGCTCCAGGATATCTTCCCTACTCAAAGATCAAACCCATGTCTCCTGTGTCTCCTGCATTTGGGCAAGATTCTTTACCTACTGAACCATCAGGGAAGCCTGTTGTATTTTGAAGACATTGGATCAAACTGCAATATATTAAAGTCACATGTTTCTTTACTTTTTTAATGTGGATAATAGAAAATTAAAATTATGCGTGTGGCTCATTTTTTTTTTGTATTGGACAGCACTGCTATAATTAACAAAATACAATCCAAAATTACTAGACTTACAAAGAAACAGAAAAATGTGATCCATACTCATGAGAGAAGGCAATTAATAGAAATTGACTCCAAGATGACATATATATTGGGATTAGCAGGCAAGAATTTCAAAGCAGCCATTGTACTTTTTACATATGCATGTAACATTGAGCTTGTGTGTGTGGCTCGAGAACGCCCACAGAGCTTAGGCCTGCAGTCTTGCTGTGTTTGAACACAATTCAAGTCGAACACACTTTAGATTAAAAGTAACCTCACACCCTGTTGCTGGGAAAGATTAAAGGCAAACAGAGAAGGACAGAGAGGAGGATGAGATGGTTAGGTAGCATCACCAACTCAGTTCAGTTCAGGCGCTCAGTTGTGTCCAGTCCGTGTCCAGTTCTAACTGTTGCTTCCTGACCTGCATACAGGTTTCTCAAGAGGCAGGTCAGGTAGTCTGGTATTCCCATCTCTTTCGGAATTTTCCACAGATTACTGTGATCCACACAGTCAAAGGCGTTGGCATAGTCAACAAAGCAGAAGTAGATGTTTTTCTGGAACTCTCTTGCTTTTTTGATGATCCAGCGGATGTTGGCAATCTGATCCCTGGTTCCTCTGCTTTTTCTAAAACCAGTTTGAACACCGACTCAATGGACGTGAATTTGAGCAAACTCCAAGAGATAGTGGAGGACAGAGGAGCCTGGTGTGCTACAGTCCATGGGTTCACAAAAGAGTTGGACACAATGACTAAACAACAGCAACTTCAGAAAGAAAGAAAAAAAAGCCAAGTTGCTCAGTCTTGTCTGACTCTTTGCGACCCCGTGAACTGTAGCCTACCAGGCTCCTCCATCCATGGGATTTTCTAGGCAAGAGTATTGGAGTGGGGTGCCATTTCCTTCTCCAGTCTTAGTGTCTCTTTAGAACAGAGTCAGAAAACTTTTTCTGTGAAAGACTAGAGAGTAAATATTTTTGTTTTGTAGGCTGTGTATGATTTCTGCTGTCTGTTTTTTGTCTTGTTTTATAACCCTATTAAACGTAAGAACCATTGTTAGCTCCTGGGCTATACAATCTGCAGGCCAGCCTTGGCCCATGAATGACAGTTTGCCTTAAGTTACTGCCTACCCCTGTTTTGCCCACTGAGATGATGGGATCACAGCCTCAGCTCTGAAGGCACCACTTCAGGGAATGTATTCTCTTATCATACAAGGGAGGGCACCTTGTTATACTGAGTTACTTTTCATTGCCCAGTTATTTAGTATGTGTGTTCACGAGCTTCAGTCAGTGTCCAACTCTCTGCGATCCTATAGCCTTGCAGCCCACCAGGCTCTTCTGTCCATGGGATTTCCCAGGCAAGAATACTGGAGTGAGTTGCCATGTCCTTCTCAGGGGGTATTCCCAACCCAGGGATCAAACCCACGGGATATTCCCAACCCAGGGATCAAACCCAATGTGTTTCCTGCATTGGTTCTTAACCACTGAGCCATCAGGGAGGTGAGTACTCTCTTTATAACCATCCAGCATGCCCCCAGCACACAGTATAGAGTCAGTGATTTCATTTATTCAATATATGTTTATTGAATAAATTCACTTGACTTTGCTCTTGGTACCAATGTATATAGAAGTGAAAGACAGGCAAAGTCTTTACTGTCAGCCAAACAGCAACAACAAACTTGATCAACATTAGGTTTCTCCTTCCCAGCACTCTCCTTTTGGTCCCACCCCCTTTTATTCCCTTTCCAACTCTGTGAAGTCATATACACCAGACAGGAAGAATGAATTGAATTTGCAAAAACAGAGTAGGAAATAAAATTGATAAAAGAGAAGACAGCACCTGGAATTTGTCTCAGAGCCTAGAAGAGAAATTTCCGGATGCCTATCCTGCTGCTGCTGCTGCTAAGTCGCTTCAGTCCTGTCCAACTCTGTGCGACCCCATAGATGGCAGCCCACCAGGCTCTGCCGTGCCAGACTGCTTGTATTTGTTGGTTTGCTTGTTTGCTTATTTTGAACCATCTGACTTCATACTGATTCTTAAAGTGGACACTTGAAAGTGAAGTATCATGACTCATCACGGAGTATTTATTGTTTGGCTAAAGAAATGTGTGATCTGATAGATTTTGAAACTCTTGCAAATGCTACTTTTATTTATTTATTTATATACATACACTCACATGCACAATATACATATATATGTGTATATGTATTATGTAAAGATATTTTATATATACACACAAACATTTAGACAGTAAAACTTGAATTATTGCATGGCATGATCTAGCTGTCATGAATCTTTCTTAAAAGTATAGAGTAATATGGATTTAGGCTAGTAAGTGAAGAGAAGTGAGGATCTTAGAAAATGAGTGCCAGACAGAGAGAGATATAATCGTAAATGACAACTGAACTTAGGTCAGGGGGTGGGGTTTGGAGAAGTGTGCGGTCTGGAAAAAACAGGTGCTTCAGGGGGTTGGGAGTAAGCATGATTGGAAGTCAGAGCCTGTGGTTGGAAGAAGAACCCAGAACTCAATGGTGTAAACGTTATTTAAAAAGCCAAAATGTAGTGTCCTGTTGAATCTGGCAAGATGAAAGAGTCTTTCGGTATTATTGTTACTCTTTGACCTTTAAAACAACAGAGACGGTTGTCTTTTTCCCTTGTTTTTTTTTTTTATTTCCCCTGATCCCTCTTTAATTTTCTTTAACCTTTTTTTTTTCCACTGAGTTCCCGACAGTTTCCTTTACCTTCCCAACTCACACCATTAACACCTCTTTATTCTAATCCTGCCCCTCGCTCTGTGGATCCTTCTCCCAAACCCTGCCATTACCGTGTGGAGTCTGGAACTGACATGCAGGGCAGACAGCCTCTCTCCAGTATCTTGCACAGCAGCACAAACACGTCAGCAAACCTGGGCCTGGCATTGGCAGGAGAGGCAGAAATCACAGATCCGCTCAGCTGCTGTGACTGGGGCCAGCAGCCTTCACCTTGCCGACCACAGTCTGCAGGGAAGAGGCCCCGCCGTCATCTGGCATTCAGTGAGCAGCCCGAGCGGCCCTGTGTGCCAACTCCTTAAGACCCAGTTCCAGGTAGTCCTGGAGCAAGGCGGGGGGCTATGACAGCAACATGTGCTCAGTCTGGAACACACAGCCCATGTGTGACCGGATTTAATATTTTTGCAGTCTTTTAGAGCTTATTGGCTACTTGAAAAGGCCATTCTGAGCTATTGGATATTTCCCTATAGTATTTATGATTTGAATTTCTTCCCAGGCAGTACATACTGTACTGTACATTGAATTAGGGCGATTCAAGAAAGAATATTCAATATCTTACTGGCAACAGAATTGAATTGAATAGTTGTCTGCAAGGAAATGTATTTGGATTTTAAATTTGTCCTCTTTGCTCAATTATTTTATCCAGTTTGCCTCATTTTAGGTTAAAACTGAATGTAATTCCTCATGTTTTTATGAAAGCATGGTCTGTGTGTGTGTGTGATCCTGATTTAAGAATGAAGCCTGTAACATGTGGCCCTAAGGTACTGCCAGTATCTGAAAAGATACCATTGTTTAATCCATTTCTAGCTAGTCTAAAACTGAAAGCTTTTTTTATTTTTCTGCTTTCCTCTAAAATAAAATAGGTAAGTGTAATAGTCACTCCTCTGTTCACTGTGCCTTGAATGTAGGCGAGTGGAGGAGGCCGCCTGGGGCACTGCTATGTGGCCAAACAGGAGCCCACTACTTGGGAGAGCTCTCAGATAGGGTGGGCGGGGCCTGCAGGCAGCAGTAAGAACCTCAGAATCACTGGAGTGCTGCTCCTGACTTTCAGGCTCAGCCACTCTCCAGACACTTGAACACGTGGTTCGAGGCTTGGAATGAGGGGTACCCCACAGTCCCTGTGAAATAAAGGAAAAGTGCCTGAGGGGGAAAATGGAGAATAGCATCAGTGATCCATTATATGCCTATTCAGTAGTATGTAAATGGTGAGGAAAAGTTTAGTTGAAAGAATTCCAAAACTTCTTTCTGACACTACCTAAATTCTAGAACCTCAGTTCAGTTCAGTTCAGTCGTTCAGTCATGTCTGACTCTTTGCGACCCCATGAACTGCAGCACGCCAGGCCTCCCTGTCCATCAACTCCCGGAGTCTACCCAAACCCATGTCCATCAAGTCGGTGATGCCATCCAACCATCTCATCCTCTGTCATCCCCTTCTCCTCCTGCCCTCAATCTTTCCCAGCATCAGGGTCTTTTCAAATGAGTCAGCTCTTCGCATCAGGTGGCCAAAGTATCTAGAACCTCACTTGTGTTTAAATTAAATAGTATTGTTTTGAAGCTTTTACTTATTTCTCTAAAGTAGGAAACATTGGAGAAAGAAAGGATTCCAGAGTCTTGTCTTAAAGCTTCTGTTTTCTTCCTTTCTTCCATACTTAAACTCTTTGACCATTTGAATATCCCTCCCTTTGATCATCAGAGGACAAGAGACTTCCCAGATACCAGTTTCACAGGTAACCAAATTCTGTTGACTAATGCTTTCCATGTGGTCCCGGGGCCTGTGAGGAGGGCCTTCTCTTTCCTGAGTTATTAAGTACTCAATATCTGCATCTGATTTTTATGTCACAATTACAGGAAAAAAATACAATTAGAATTCAACAACAGAAAGAAATTTTGGAAAGTCATAAATGCATAGAAATTAAACAAAACACTTTCTAAATAACCAGTGAGTGAAAGGGAAATCATAGAAAATTTAGAAAATACTTCCAGATGAATGTAAAGGAAATCACACCATGCCAAAATTTAGGGAATGCAATGGAAGCAAACTTTAGGGGGAAATGTATAGCAGTAAACACTATATTTAAAAAGAAAAGGAATCCCAGACAGTACAGTGATTAGGACCCCATGCTTCCACTGCAGGGAACACAGGTTTGATCCCTGGTCAGGGATCTAAAATCCCTCATGCCTCAAGGCAGGCCTTGCAAAAATAAAATAGATCTGTAAAGGAATGCCATGAACAATTGTATGCCAGTAAGCTGTATGTCAATAAATTAGATAATGAACATGAAATAGACAAACTGCTAGAAAGATGCAAGCTACCCAACCTGAATAAAGAATAGAAAGAATAGACCTATAATAAACAAAGAGATTAAACTACTAATCAAAACACTTTCTACAAAGGAAAGTCCAGGACTGCAAGTCTTCACTTATGAATTCTACCAAATATTTAAAGCAGAGTTAACACCAACCCTTCACAAACTCTTCCCAAAAGATGAATTAGTAGGGAACACATTCCAGTGCATTCTGTGAGGGTAGTAAAACCCTGATACTGAAACCACACAAAGACATCACGAGGAAAAAGAATACTACAAACCAAATATTTCTCATGAATATTGATGCAAAAAAAAAAAAACAAGCAAACTGAATCCAGCAACATAATAAAAGGATGGTATACACCATGACCAATAGGACTTATCCCAGGAATACAAGGTTGGTGTATCATCTGGAAATTAATTAATGTAATATACTTTATCAATAAAATGTTTTTTAAACAAAATGATCATTTCTGTAGATGCGAAAACAGACTTTGACAAAATACATGACCATTTCATGATTTAAAAAAAAAAACCACTGAACAAACTAGGATTGAAAGAGAACTTCCTAAGCCTGGTATCTACAAAATATTCTGTATCTACAAATACATACAGATATCTACAAAATGTTCTGTATCTCCAAAAACCCACAGCTAACATCATACTTTATGATGAAAGACTGAATGCTTTACCTCTAAGATCAAGAATAAGGTGCAAATGGAATATTACTCAGCCACAAAAAAAGGAATGAAGATGGGTCATTTGTAGTGATGTGGATGAACCTAGAGTCTATCATACAATGTGAAGTCAGATAAAGAAAAAACAAATATTGTATATTAATGCATATATGTGGAATCTGGGAAAATGGTACTGATAAACCTATCTGCCAGGCAGGAATAGGGATGCAGACCTAGAAAATGGACATGTGGACACAGCAGAGGGAGGGGAATAGGGAAAATCGCTCAGTCGTGTCCGACTCTTTGCGACCCCATGGACTGTAGCCTACCAGGCTTCTCAGTCCATGGCATTTTCCAGGCAAGAGTACTGGAGTGGATTGCCATTTCCTTCTCCAGGGGATCTTCCTGACCCAGGGATCGAACCCAGGTCTCCCGCATTGTAGGCAGATGCTTTACCCACTGAGCCACCAGGATAGAGGGAGGGGAAGATGGGGCAAATTGAGAAAGTAGAATTGACATATATGCACTACCATGTATAAAATAGATAGCTAGTGGGAAGCTGCTGGATAGCACAGGGAGCTCAGCTCTGTGTGCTGTGATGATGTAGAGGGGTGAGATGGGGTGGGTGGGAAGAAGGCACAAGAAGGAGGGAATATATGTATACATACAGCTGATTCACTTTGTTGCACAGTGGAAACTAACAACACTGCAAAGCAACTATGTTGTTGTTGAGTTGTTAGGTGTTAGTCAGTCATGTCTGACTCTGTAATCCCATGGACTGTAGCCCAGCAGGCTCCTCTGTCCATGGAATTTTCCAGGCAAGAATACCAGAGCGGATTGCCATTCCCTTCCCCAGGGGATCTTCCTGACCCAGGGATCAAACCCGGGTCTTCTGCATTGCAGGCAGACACTTTACTGGCTGAGCCACTGGGGAGTTGAGTTGTTAAGTCATGTCCACCTCTTTTGTGACCTTGTGGACTGTAACCCACCAGGCTCCTCTGTCCATGGGATTCTACAGGCAAGAATACTGGAGTGGGTTGCCATTTCCTTCTCCAGGGGATTTTCCTGACCCAGGGATCAGACTCACATCTCCTGCACTGGCGGGTGGATTCTTTACCACTGAGCCACCAGTGGGAAGCCCACTGAAATTATACTCCATTTTCTCTTAAAATGATATTGATGATATGTAGCTAAAAAATAAAAAGAATAAGGTAGAATGTCTGTTCTTGCCACTGCAGGGCCCACGGAAAGTTTAGAGGGAGGCAGTTGCCTGTGGTTGTGCAGAAAGAGAAGTGCCGGTTACATAGAGACACATGGGACTTATATGTCAGTCCCTCACTGACACACTTTTGATGTGCCACTGTGCTCTGTTAATCACTATGAGAATTGTGCTGTTTCCCCAGAAGAACTTTGATCTTGAAAACCACCCTTCCTAGAGCTTCTAGAGGCAGGTCCTCCAGCAGGAGACTCAAGGTACCCCTACCCCACAAGATGAACTGATCAGAGTGCCCTGTGTCTGCACCTGAAGAGTATACTCCATCGACCTCTTCCTCCCATTGAAGATGATCAAGTAGGGTGGGACTGCCTGCTTCACTCAGGACATGGCTGCAAAAGGAACTCCTGCTCCGCCAGCCTCCCAAAGTGAATGAGGCCACCAACTTCTAAATCTCACTGGACATTGTCTTGGGGAAAGCAAAGTGCTGGACTCAAGAACATCAAGGTTTTTGATCCCAGGCAACAGGAATTGAATCTAAAACTATACCAAAGAGACAAGCATATATAAATAGGATATGGAAGAGCTCCCCAAATTGAAGCAATGGTGAAAAGCATTTTGGAGAGGGGATCTCAGAGGCAACTGCAGCAGAGCTGCTCCACTGAGAGTCCAGCTTCCTGGAGAAGATCCAATGGGCCTGGCTTGGCTCACATGCCCTCCAGTGGCATGATGTAGACACCCAAAGGAAAACTGAGGTATCCTTATCAGAAAAAGGAAGGCGACACTGGGCAGGCAAAAGCAGCAGACGTGTCCTCCACCCCAAACACATAGAGACATGCTGACATCATGATCAAACCAAGACTAGGAACAACCATCCAGTGGACGCTGTCCAGCTAGGATGAGTGCCGGCAAGTCTATTAGCAGGAGGGCTACTGTACTGGAAAATTCCTGTGTCCTGGTGAGAAAGGCAGCCTGTCGGGAATGTTACTCTTGGATGTGAACTTTCAACATCAGCAGCCATGTGATTCTCAAAGCATGAGAGTTTTTTTTCCAAACTCTGAGTCCCTGGGTGTGGTACAACCTGTTACCAAACCCAAGCTTCTCCTGGTTATTTTAACCCCAAAATCGTACCAACACAAACGCCAGTAATGGAGTGTAACCTGATCAGGTGTGATGGCTGAGAAGAAACGCTGCCAGGATGTGATCTCATCAGCTGCTGGTTAAGCCCTATTCACTGTCCTTTTGCTTTCCTACTGCAAATTCAGTTTGTTCCTATAAATCCCAGAGAAATGGTTTTTTCTCTCAAAAGAATATTTGAGAACGAATTTATTGTAGAAACAGAGAATCTTAAAACTGAGGACCTGTGTTCTTCTTGCTAAGATGTAAATTATGGAGGTGGCAGAAATCCAGGGTAGGGTAGGAGTGAGCCAGTCTGTCCCTGCCTGTCAGTAGCAAGGAGAGATGGTGGGGAGTGGCTGGGAAGTTGGGGTTGTCACCCCATCTTACAGATGAAGATTTCAAGACACTTGGTTGTTGAGTAACTTACTCAGGGTCATACCCATAGCAGGTAGAACTCAAACCAAGGTTTTCCTACTTTAAATCTTTCATACTTTCTGCTATGTCATTTTCATTTTCAAAGGAGTACAACTAACTTCTACCATGGCATGAAAAAAGAACCCTTTTTGACCAGGGCACCTGTAAGTAGATATTTTAAAGTGGCATTGTAGTGACCTCAGGTTCAGAGGGGGTTTGTAGGGGAGCCATGGTGGTTCCCTTGTCTGGAAGTGAAACTCATGATTTTATTTTAACCTTTTTTAAAGAAGCAATTTACTTATTTTAATTGGAAGGCAATTACTTTACAGTATTGTGATGGGTTTTGCCATACATCAACATGAATCAACCATGGATATACATGTGTCCCCCCCATTGCTGAACCTATGCCACCTCCCTCCCCACTCTGTCCCTCTGGGTTGTCCCAGAGCACCTACTTTGGGTACCCTGCTTCATGCATCAAACTTGCGCTGACCATCTATTTTACATGTGGTAATGTACATAAAAGAAAGAAAGAAAGAAAGTGAAGTCGCTCAGTCATGTCTGACTCTTTGTGACCCCATGGACTGTAGCCTACCAGACTCCTCCATTCATGGGATTTTCCAAGCAAGAATACTAGAGTGGGTTGCCATTTCCTTCTCCAGGAGATCTTCCTGACCCAGGGATGGAACCCAGGTCTCCCACATTGTAGGCAGATGCTTTACTGTCTGAGCCACCAGGGAAGTCCAGTAATGTACATATTTCAAAGCTAGTCTCTCAAATCATCCCACCCTTGCCTTCTCCCACTGAGTCCAAAAGCCTGTTCTTTACATCTGTGTCTCCTTTGCTACCCTGCATGAAAGGTCATTGTAACTGTCTTTCTAAATTCCATGTATATGTGTTAATATGCCCTATTTGTCTTTCTCTTTCTGACTTACTTCACTCTGTATAATAGGCTCCAGTTTCATCCACCTCATTAGAACTGACTCAAATGCATAGCTGAGTAGTATTCCATTCCAGTTGAACTGTTTCAAATCCTAAAAGATGATGCTGTTAAAGTGCTGCAGTCAGTATGCCAGCAAATTTGGAAAACTCAGCAGTGGCCACAGGACTGGAAAAGGTCAGTTTTCATTCCAATTCCAAAGAAAGGCAATATCAAAAAATGTTCAAACTACCACACAATTGCACTCATTTCACACACTAGCAAAGTAATGCTCAAAATTCTCCAAGTGAGGCCTCAACAGTACATGAACCGAGAACTTCCAGATGTTCAAGCTGGATTTAGAAATGCAGATTTTGATTTTTTTTTTAATTTTTGATTTTGAACCAGAGATCAAATTGCCAACATCCGTTGGATCATAGAAAAAGCAAGAGCATTCCAGAAAAACATCTACTTCTGCTTTATTGACTACGCCAAAGCCTTTGACTGTGTGGATCACAACAAACTGTGGAAAATTCTGAAAGAGATGGGAATACCAGACTACCTTACCTGCCTCTTGAGAAATCTGTATGCAGGTCAGGAAGCAACAGTTAGAACTGGACATGGAACAATGAACTCGTTCCAAATTGGGAAAGGAGTACATCGATGCTGTATATTGTCACCCTGCTTATTTAACTTATATATAGAGTACATCATGTGAAATGCCAGGCTGGATGAAGCACAAACTGCAATCAAGATTGTCATGAGAAATGTCAATAACCTCAGATATGCAGATGATGCCACCCTTATGGCAGAAAGTGAAGGAGAACTAAAGAGCTTCTTGAGGAAAGTGAAAGGGGAGAGTGAAAAAGCTGCCACCAGAAAATTACTATGGCAATCAATAAATTAATCAATAAATAAATTAGCATTATTTATTACTATGCTAATCAATAAATTAGCCTCATTTATAATGACCACGGAAGAATTTATGCTTTTGAACTGTGATGTTGGAGAAGACTCTTGAGAGTCCCTTGGACTGCAAGGAAATCCAACCAGTCCATCCTAAAGGAGATCAGTCCTGAGTATTCATTGGAAGGACTGATGTTGAAGCTAAAACTCCAATACTTTGGCCACCTGATGCAAAGAGCTAACTCATTTGAAAAGACCCTGATGCTGGGAAAGATTGAAGGTGAGAGAAGGAGGGGATGACAGAGGATGAAATGGTTGGATGGCATCACCATCTCAAGGGACATGAGTTTAAGTAAACTCTGGGAGTTGGTGATGGACAGGGAGGCCTGGCGTGCTGCAGTCCATGGGGTTGCAAAGAGTCAGACATGGCTGAGCGACTGAACTGAACTGAATTGAATCAATAAATATAGTAATGTCACAGGATATAAAATTAATACACAGAAATCCCTTGCATTCCTATACACTAACAATGAAAAATCAGAAAGAGAAATTAAGGAAGCAATCCCATTCACCATTGCAAAGAAAAGAGTAAAATACTTAGGAATGAACTTACCTAAGGAAACAAAAGACCTGTGTACAGAAAACTATAAAACACTGATGAGAGAAATCAAAGATGACACAGATAGATTAATGTACCATGCTCTTGAATTGGAAGAATCAATATAGTAAAAATGAGTATACTACCCAAAGCAATCTGTATCAGACTACCAATGGTATTTTTCACAGAACTAGAACAAATAGTTTCACAATTTGTATGGAAACACAAAAGACCTTGAATAACCAAAGCAGTCTTGAGAAAGAAGAATGGAGCTGGAGGAATCAACCTTCCTGACTTTAGACTACACTATGAAACTTACAATTTTAAAATTAAACACTAGAGCAGTTATGCTAAATGCTACAGCTGCTTAATTTTCTGACTTGTTCTTATGGTTATCTGGACCCTTGCTAGATAAGAAACTAAAATTCAGGAATTTTGCTATCTAAGATAAGGGGTTCAGATATGAAGGTGGCTTCCCAGGAAGCCTCTGTATGTACAGTGTTGGGGTGCAGGTGTGGTGCTTGTAGGGGTGCTGTCCTGTGTATGCCCAATGGTTCCCTGTTGGCCCCCTGCTGCTGCCAATCTCTTCAGTCATGTCCAACTCCATGCGACCCCACAGACGGCAGCCCACCAGGCTCCCCCATCCCTGGGATTCTCCAGGCAAGAACACTGGAGTGGGTTGCCATTTCCTTCTCCATTGCATGAAAGTGAAGTTGCTCAGTCGTGTCCAACTCTTAGCGAACTCATGGACTGCAGCCTACCAGGCTCCTCTGTCCATGGGATTTTCCAGGCAAGAGTACTAGAGTGGGGTGCCATTGCCTTCTCCTGTTGGCCCCCAGTCAGGTGATAATGGGTTCAGAGAGACTGGGAGGGACCTTCAGACTGGAGGGAGCAGTGGCACAAGTTAAAGGCACTGGACAGGTGAGAGGCCGTCTGTGGCCCAGGTTCACGGTCTTTCTGGGTAAGAAGATAAACCTGCCCATTGAGGGTTCAAACCCATAGCTGTGACACCTCCAGTGTGCCCACTGGGGCTGAACAATGACCTCACCTAGCCTGGGTGCTGTGAATGGGTGGTATACCTGTGTCAGCCCTTTGTTTATTGTTCCCCTTCTCTTTCTTCTCACAAGGGCAAGGACCTTGTCAATGTCCCATTCATTCAACAAACATTTGTAGAGCACCTGTCATGAGTCAGGTGAGCACTGGAAACTTGGCTATGCTTCTCTCTCCCCTGTGCCCAACAGCACCCAGGGTTTAGGAGGGCTGGTGAATCATTTGAACAGATGAATGGATTGTTTAGTACTGGTGGAGGGAAAGCCCCTCAGTCATCCAGAATTGTTCACCTTCATGGTCAGCAGCATTGTGTTGAAAACGAGGTTTCATTCCAGGACTGTGAGTGTTTACACACCAGTTCAGGTGCAGGGAAGATGCTCCAATTACAGAAGAGTGGAAGTCAGAGGCTGGTTTGGGACCTTGTGGTTAAATCCTTCACCTTCTTGCAGAACAGTCATCGTGGATTTATCCACGCTATGTCCTGCCCCACTTAACCTTGACTTGACCTTGACTTGACTCTGACTTTGACTCAACCCTGAACCTTCCCAGTAGCCCTTCTCATTCTGTTCTACTAGCATCAGTTCCTGCAGAAACCTGTTAAATCTTTCCTTCACCCATCATGCCTTACTGTGGCCTTTATTTAAATAGATTTGTTTTAAAGGTGGGAACAAAAGAGCATTATATCCTTATTATGTGGAAGAACCAAGGCACCCAACTTATTAGGTTCAGTAGCTAATCAGAAAAAGAATGACATGCTCTCTCCATATTATCCCAGGTGGCCTCATGTGAGGGTTACTGAGGTCATGGACTTGGTCGAGGCAGGCACAGGTTCAGGTACCAGAGCCACCACTAGCTACAGGCAAACTTGTGGGCAGGTTACCTGATCTTAGCACCTATAAACTGGGAAATTAGAACCTCTCTCATAGAAGTCTTGAGACAATTAGGTGAAGTAATGCCTGTAAATTCCTCCATCCCAAGTAAGCCCTTGGAGAACACTAGCCAAAACCATCACCACTGCTCAGCTACAAAACTCTATTAGTGGTAAACATCAGCAAGTTGTTGGAGGCCAGCATTTATATGTTGTCCATCAGTTCTGAAGACGCCACACACACGTGTGCACACAGAGACATAGTACAATGTGTAACTATACAATTTAAATAACCTATAGTGGTATTTTGCAGGTAATGAAGATTTGGGAGAAGGTCCTAGTATATGCTAACATTCCCCTTCTTGTCAGAAGAAGTTTACATAATTTACATGTATTTTAGGATAAATTAAAACAGCAGAACTATGTTGAGTGGTTCATTTCTAACTTTACGAATGTCTCCAGGTTCTGAATTTGTGGACTTCAGATAATACTATCAGTAGGACAAGGGTAAAACTTGGGAAGGAAAAGGGGTTATGGAAGGGGTTTCAGCATCTTTCAGACTCCAAAGTTGGATTATGACTTGGTACGTGACTGGAAACTTCCAGATGTGTCCCCTTCTGTGGCTCTAGTGCAAAGTGGGCTGGAGAGGTGGGTGGTGGGAGTGAGTGATGAGTTTCTGCTTGATGTGGATGGATGTGAAATGCTGGCTTCTGCCAGCACCTCTGCCTGCTAACCTGTGTTTGGATTTAAATACTGCTGAAGGAAGGAGCCTGGTGAAATATAAGTACATAATTCCCATGAGGAATTTCTTATGGCCCTGAGAGCAGAAATTAGCACCGCAGAGGTAATGAATGTGCTCTGGCCCACACCAAGCACATGGCTCGGGCATGTTTCCCTTTCATGACTCCTAATCCGTTTCCTGGGGAGCCAGCACTCCCTGGCCACTTTGAGTGAGCTTGACACTAAATCTTGAGAGTAGGGAGGGAAAACTTTCAGCTGCATCTGCCCAGTGAGTTGTCAGGGAGGACAGAGGGTAACCTCAGGGCCAGCCATTCTCCAAGAGCTAGACAGGCTTGAACCTCAGGGGATGATCCTCAGGGCACGGGACCCCCCAGGGTCTTACTGACCCACAGAATGTCTGGCCCACCACTAAAGTTTCTGATTCAGCGGATCTAGGGAGGGATCTGAGATTCTGCATTTCAAACAAATCTTCCAATAATTAGGTGCGGGTACCACACGATGAGCCCCTGGCATACGGTAACAAAGGTTACTTAAAATTTTAACTCAAGAAATATGATGAAAACAACCAAGACTGGTGAGCTGGGTTCTGTGACTTGAACTTGACAGCAGACACAAAAATCACCCAGTAGAACAAGTATGTGGCTAATCTGGGAAGGAAAGATAGTTACCTTATCTTCTGGGGGCTGGAGGACTAGGAGGTCCAGAGGGCAGCTGGAGCCAGAGACCCTACCCAAGTCAAATGCAGGTGGAACCCTCTTGGAGGCTCCAGGCCTTGCACAGCAGAGACTCCATGACTGGAGATAGAGATGGGAGATCAGGCAGCTGGTCACTCAAGTTTAGAGACAAAGCACTCCCCACTTTCTCTTCTCTCAGAAGATAAAGGATGCTGTGCAAGTGTTCATCACTCTGACTTTAATTCTTACACCAGGAAGGAGGAGTCACTGGAGAACAGTAACCAAAACCTGGGCAGTGATGACTGACTATCATTCTGCAGTTTGCCACAGTCAGGACAGGGAACTCTGAGCAAGGTTCAGCAAAGACTCCTCTGCTTTTAAAAAAGAGAGTAAATAAAGGTCAGAGTAGAGTTAGTTCTGATTCCATAGCTAAAGAAGGTCAACACAGCTCAGCAGGTAGGGGAAATTCTGGAAGATTCTATTTAGATTCCATAATCATGGACAGGCCCAATAAGACAAAGGGGGAGGGGGACAGATGCAGAGCCAGGGGCCACCTGGCAGCCCTGGATGAGTTGGATGTAAAGACCTAAGAAGACAGGAGAAAGAGGCAGGTATCAAGCACAGGTAGAAAACAGTTTGAAACCTCAGCAGATAGCTCAAGCCAGACAGGCAGAGGCCTGCAAGCTGATCCCTGTTTACAAAGTGTCTACAAAGATAGCTTTTTGTTTTTTATTAAATTAACCTTCAAAGTAAAAACTGGAAGATAAGCCCAAGTAAGACCAAAATCCTGCAGCTTTTCAACAAAAAGAATGGAATGAAAACTGGGACAGATAAAAGTAAGCACCAGAGCATGGCAGCCAGGAGTAGTACAGAGACGGTAGAGCTCGAGCCTCAGGAAACTGTGTGTCCAAGTTCAAGAATGAGGACTCAGCTGCTGGATTCCTGTCCCAGCTTCACAGTTGCTGCTGGGGACCTCAACCAGGCCACTTGCCTCCATAAACAGGGGACATAGATAGCACCCATCTCATAATGCTGTCATGAGAATTATGAGTTAATAGAAATAAATTGCTTAGGACAGTTCTTGGCACACAGTAAGTGATAAATATGTCATTTTTATGACCACTGTCATCATCACGATTTTTCAGAAGTATCCAAAAACCCCATTCCAGGAGGAAATTCAATCCAAGATGCTACAGAACTCTACAGATGTTACCTCCAAGACTCTGCTGACTGGTTCTCTGAAATCGTGGCTGATGAGAGAAAAGCCAAAAGTCTGAGGGTGGATTTCAATTTCCCAAATGCATAAATGGGCAAGTCCAAGGAATGTAGCCTCAGCCTTTTGTCAACCCCTGGCACAGCTGGAGGACAAATCAATGATTTAGACAGATGGTTTGTGTGCATTTTAGAAAAGAAGGCTTGCGTGTATGCCTAAATGAGGGAGGGTTTAATGAGAACACTCAGTGCCTGTCAGACAGTGTTAATGGGGTGGTGGGTCAGGTCAACAGAATACTTAGCAAGTCTCCATGGTATCACTATGGATGAAGCAGGAAAACAGGTGGACTGATGGCCTGTCCCCATGGAGCTGCTGCTAGACCCGGGTCTCCTCTGTCTATCCAGGGAGGCCCCTGGTGTATGTCTGCAGTGCTGCCTGCAGAGTTTGTCAGAGTCTTGTCATGTGACTCTTCTGGGCCAGGCTCTGTGGTGGGAGATGCTGTGTGATCAGGAGGCTCCACAGAAACTTGTGGCTGTGCAGTGGTAAGGCTCCTCTCAGAAGCCAGCACCCAGTCTATTCCCCCTCAGTTCTGTCCCCCACCCACTCCTTGTGGTTCTGGGGAATGGCACACAGACGCCCGGCTCTCAGTGATTATAAGGACAGCAGACAGGAAGGAAGAATGTGCACTGAAGATTTTATAGCTAGCAAAACTGTCCTTCAGGCAGAAGCTGAGGCTACTGTACCCATGAGCCATTCTTAAGGACTCTACCAGACCAAGACTCCAATTTTTTTCTATTAACTAAAGATATGAAATATTTCTAGCTCTCTAAGCCATATTATCTCTCTCATTATTATTCAACTCTATCATGGTAGCGCCAAAACCGCCATGGACAATAGATAAATAGGTAGGGCTATTTCCCAGTAAAACTTTATTTAAAACACAAATGTCAGAAGGGATCAGGCCCTCAGGCCATAGTTTGCCAGCTCCGCTATGATAGGATGCTCTTCATTTAACTGAGAGGTTACTGGGGACACTTTGATAAAAGGGTTGATGGTGAACATTTTAAAATGTTTAATTGTAGAGGTAAAACTAAAACAAAGATGGAAACAGGCATATTTAACAATGAAGATATAACAGTAATGAATATTTATGTCCCAAATAACACAGCAACTACCTATGTAAAGCCTAAACCACAGGAAATGCAAAGAAATATAGACAAAAATTTATTGCATATAGGTGACTATTAATATAAGACAGACCAAGTAGCAAGTAAATAAAAAATAGGAAAGGATATGAAAGATCTAAATAACATAATCAGTAATATGAATCATATATACCAAGTACTATACCCTGATAATAGAAAACACACCTTTTTCTCAAATGCACAAAGAGAACATCAATAGGTTCCTAGAAATAGTACAGATAGTAGCCTCTGATCACAAATCAATGGAGTTGGAAATTAATGAAAAAAAATTTAAGAACAAAGGTCCCCTCTACCTGAAAATTAAAATTTATAGGATACAAAACCCACATTTGGCTCAAAGGGAAGTAACTCAAAAGTGCAGAGACCTGGGGATGTCCACTGACTTTAAACTCAACCTGGGCATTTAAAGCTGTTCCTTTGTTCACTCGTTTAACAGCCTTAACTGAGCACCAGTTGAGGATAACATTTGATGAAGAGTCTCCTCTCCACCTTTCAGAGGTTCCTCTGGGTGAGAAAAACTTATAGAGGCACAAGGCAGCCCTAGCCCTGATCCCTGTGGGAGAACTCGTGACTAGGGGACGGGTCAGATGCCCAGCCAGGATTGGTGTGGACGTGTTGAGGTAACAGAGCTCGTGAATAGGGCACAGGTCAGATGCCCAGACAGGATTGGTGTGGACGTGTTGAGGTAATAGAGCTCGGACTAGGGGATGGGTCAGATGCCTGGTCAACATCAGTGTAGATGCATCAGGGTAGCAGAGCTCCTGACTAGCACATGGGTAAGATGCCCAGCCGAGATCAGTGTGGACGCGTCAGGGTAGCAGAGCTTGTGACTAGGGCAGGGGTCAGATGCCCAGCCAAGATCTGTGTGGACGCATCAGGGTAGCAGAGCTCGTGACTAGGGCAGGGGTCAGATGCCCAGCCAAGATCTGTGTGGATGCATCAGGATAGCAGGAAGCAGTAGCTGTACCACGTCCCAGGGGACCTGGGTGGAGCCAGCTCATCTCTTACTGGCTGTGTAAGCCTGAGCAGGCCACTTCGCATGAGCCTCCCTTTCCTCCTCTTTGTAGGAACCGAGCAGAGACTAAAGCACATAGCATCTGCTTACAGAGGGGCCCAGTTAGTGTGTGTTTATATTTGTTAAGGCCACATGCTAGGACACGAGTTGGCTGGGATGGCTATGTCCACAGCAGGAGATGGCAGTCAAGGGTGAGAGGCCCAGACACTGCTGCCTCATGAAGAACAACTGAAAGGCTATGTAAATTAGTAAAAAAAAAAAAAAAAGAAAAGAAAAGAAAACTAAAGGAATACCTGGAAGGATTTCAGAGTATCTGGAGGGATGTTCAGATACCTGGAAGGATTTGCCCCAGTGCCTTTGTATACTTTGTGTCATCATCTAGAGAACAAGCACCCCTACTCTGGTGCTTCAATAGGCTACTGCTAAGTCACTTCAGTCGTGTTCGACTCTGTGCAACCCCATAGATGGCAGCCCATCAGGCTTCCCCGTCCCTGGAATTCTCCAAGCAAGAACACTAGAGTGGGTTGCCATTTCCTTCTCCAATGCATGAGTGAAAAGTGAAAGTGAAGTCACTCAGTTGTATCCGACTCTTAGCGACCCCATGGACTGCAGCCCACCAGGCTCCTCCGTCCGTGGGATTTTCCAGGCAAGAGGACTGGAGTGGGGTGCCATTGCCTAGTGGGACAGACATCCTGGCCATAGTGGAATGAGCTCCCCATCCTGCACAGATCCATGCAGTCCCTGCCGGTCTTCTGAAGGCATCAGTCACCACTTCGGATCCAGGACTTCAACTTTTGTCTTCTAGAAATCATCCAAATTATGGACAAAATTGGCACCTACCCAGATGTCCAAGTACGCACTGCCTAAATAAAATGGCTCTATCTATACAATGGAGCACTATGCAAGCATTAAAAATCACTCAATATTTTTGATCACATAGGAATTGTTTCTCCTATCAAGAGAGAAATAGGCCAAATATTAAGAGACTTGTTTATAATATGGTATCTCTAAAGCAAATATGTTTAGGAAGAGACTGGGACCATGTAGGTTCTTAAGTTCTCTTGCTTTATGTTTTTATGTACCTTTCAGATTTTGAACATTGTACATGAATTGTATTTGTCATTTCTGCTAAGTAAACAAAAAATATGACTCTAGAAGAGATTCCTAATATGACTGAAAGTATAGACAAGAGATACCCTGGGGATGAACACAAAGATCATGTTAGGAAGCTCCATGATCACTTCTCAATTTTCTTTATTGACAATCATGGAATTCAATTAAATTCAAAAAAATTTTGTTACACCCTTAATAAGCACAAGGCTCTGTGCTAGAAGCTTTTTCTCAGAAGAGCCAGAGACAAGAATCATCTACAGCAAAATGGGACCAGGCCTTTGAGAGCCAGAGGGAAGGGAGTCTGGACTCTGAGTGACCCCAAACATTTTGCCAAGGACTGGGACATCCTCTACAATTTTCTAAATAAAATTTTCTTCTGTTCGCCTAAAAGTTAAAATTGACAACATGCAACACTTGGAGGAGGGAGAAGATGTCATGGAACTCAGTCCAGCAAAACTTGCAGTAGAAATCTCTTTTCTCTGGTTCTTGACGGCAGAGTAGAGTGCAGCCAGTCTCGTGTGCCTGTTGGTGGGAAATCCTTAAAGCTCAATTAGACAGAGCCGCCTTTGCAGGACAGACACTTAGGAACCTGCTTTTACAAATCAAAGAGAAGGAGCAATATTCTAGTGAAAATAGATCATTCTGACACAGTACTTGCTGAATAAAAATCTCAAAAGTTCACAGGGGGATTTCATACCATAGACTTAATAATGCCAGAAATAAAATGAACCTCTTTCCTTTCTACTTGGAGGGCTCAGGAACACAGTTTCTGTAGCTCATTAGCTATTAAAATTATTAACAAATTATTATTTTCAATTGAAAGTGGTTATGGTATTCATTATTTCCTCTCATGCCAAGATTCCCTACAGTCTACTCAGAACATGAATTGTCCAAAGCAATCCAAAGTTTCTAAATAGTTTTGGCCCAGGTTCACTGACTTTGGCCCAGCAAACCACTCAGGGCTGAGTGGCTAAAGGAATCTGTTACATAATTTATTGAGAACTTAATTGAGACTAATCATTGTCTCTCATTCCCTTGACTGAAGAACATCTGCCCAGCATCTGCTGTGACTCCATTTGGTTGGGATGTTTGAATCTTTCTGTGAAGTGAAATAAAGGGCATGAATATTTTATTGTAGATTTATCCCACTGTAACTTTTTATAGGAAACTGCTGGTGGTTTTATTAGCCAGCAGTGTTAATACACAGTGTCTCTCCAGAGTGCTGGAGCCAAGGTTTAGGGTGTTCTCAGAACACGCTGCCTTAATGAGATCCACCCTTGAGGAGAAGGTAGGCAGGTCTGTGAGCAATGTGCTGAAGTAAGTGTATGGAATGGGAAATACAGATCCTGGACTATTCAATGATCAGCCCGCTAAGACCCAGGTCCATCCAGAAGGGGGGCACGAGATGATAACAGGTTGACATGTGTGATCAATCGCTGGCATGTCCATGTGAGAAATGAATAGGAACCATTCACCCCATAACCCCATTTCACATGGTAAACCAAAGGTGGGAAGTTCAGTAGCCAAAGTTATCAAAGGCTTAGCCAGTGAGCCCAAACTAGAACCAAACCTCTTGCCTCCTAGGAGGTTCCCAGCCATAACAAGGTGAGGATATTCTTGGGGGAAAGAGTATCCTTCAGACTGGGAACCAGAGGCAGAAGAGGGCACATGTGGGACCTCTGGAAGAGCTCCTGGAGGGGCAGACTCTTGAAACCGGCCAACTGAGCAAGTGAGGAGGCTGTGCAGGCAGAGGGATCAGTGCCCATGTCTCCAGGTCAGGGAATGTCAAACACAGGAAGGAGCGCATGAGGCCAACCAAAGCCAGAGGGTAAGGCTAGTCCTGCTACCTTGATCTGACCTAATTTTCATTTGTTTTAGAGCAGTGTCTTATTTTTGTTTGCCTGTTTATACTCATGAAAACGTCTTCAATCCCTAGTGGAATGATGGAGGAGCCTGGACTGAAGGAATGACTAAGTTATTGGGCTGGTCCTTGAGTATGACTTCAGAATGTGAAAGATAGTAGGCCCTAGGGAGCCATTGAAGGTTTTAGAGTGAGGAAGTCACATAACTAATGCCATGGCAGAGGTGCGTAGATTACTTGGAAGAGAAAAGAGATCCCATGGTGGGAAGGCAAGTTAGGAGACTGTTACAGTACCCCAGGCAAGGTGGCCATGGAAATGGAGAAGGGAGGCAGATCTGAGATCCCTCATGGGGCTTGGCTTGGTGGCACTTAGCAGCTGCCCTCTAACCTTGCATGGCTGGTCTCTTGAAAAGAGTCTTGGCAGTGGGGCAAGGAGGAATGGTTTATGACCTTGCCCGCCCAGAACCAGAGGTGTGGGACCCCTGATGTCCTTCAGGCTGCCAGTCACGAAGTCCTGGAGTTTCCAAAGTGGAGAGCAGGGAGGCCTATGCATCACGATACATACGGGAATCATATCATGAGTTAGCTCTGGGAAAAGAAAAGAAAGGGAAGGGAAGGAAGGAGGGCCATGGGAACAAAGGAGCCCAAGGCTGAACAAGGGTAGGACCGGGACTCCTTGGAAAACAGGGGAGGAGGAGGCTTCAGAGAAGTAGAAGGCAAGCAGCAGGAGCTCCTGGCATCTGAGAAGTCAAGGAGGAACCAGTACAAATCAGGCAGGGCAGTTGCCGGGGTCGAGAGTGTCGAAGCCGCCGTCTGCACTAAGGATTGGCATGACAAGGGATGCTCACCGAAGACCCTGCGTCATTTTAGTCAGTGCAGGAAGGAAGATGTTGCAGGATGCCAGCCACCAAGCAGGACTGGGGCACCACAGCGCCAGCTGTCTCCACGTGGCTCTGGCCTGGATGTCTGTCTCCCCCGGGGAATCTCTTCCCAGGCTCAATGCAGACACCACCCTTTCCAAACCATCCCAGCAGGGCCACTGCTTCTAATCCAGCAGCACATTAGGCGGTACCAGCAATTCAAAATAGACCAGCAAAGAGTCACCGTGGAGGCTGTTGTCCAGGACCCTGGCCGGCTCCTGTCTGCTCTGGGGGAGTCGGGAAGCGCCTTTGGCAGGAGGGGCTCAGAGAGCAAATGGGAGGTTTGCAATTAAAGGGAGCCATGGGTGGGGACGCGGGCGGTGCTGTACATTCCCTCGCTCATAAAGCCCCGGGCCAGAACCCTTGCAGGGTGAACTTGGAGCCAGTGTCAGCCAGGTTTGCAGACTGGTCCTGTTGGACCCCTGCCCCTGTCCCTCTGCACACAACGGCCTTTCCCCTCTGTGCCCCTTCCAGAAGACACAGGGCTGTGGCTCGCTCCAGCTCTGGAGAACTCCCCCAGAAACGTTTTCAGAGAGTCTTGTGAAATCCTGAGCGTTTTCCTAGCCAGTGTGAGGCAGCGGCAGGGCTGGAATGTCGGGGAGGCCTGCTTGCATGTTTGCACATTGAATAATTTGGTGGGGCTGGGCCACTGGGCCAGCTGGGCAGGGGCTCCTGCTGGCGTCCATCAGGCCTCCAGCTATCTCTGCAGCCCCCTGGATTCAAGACTTTGGTGTTGGTTTCAGACTGGTACCGCTCAGACTGCTATCTTGGGAAAACTGCATCACATCATAAATCTGGGGGAGTCTTGTTTCCCTCATCTTCTCAGGACAGAATTCTTGGGACACACATATTGAGCCAACCAAAAGACAAATTAGAGTGTGTGTGTAATAGGAATGTGGGGACAAAGCATTGCGGGAGGACCCATGTGGCAAGACAGAGGTGCAGAGTGGCCTCTCAGGCCAGAGCCACAGGAAGATGCACATCCAGCCTCCCTGGTTTAGGTTCAGAACCACCAGAGCTGCCTCCTTGGAAAATGTAAGTGGGCAGTCCCAGACCAGAGGCAGAACTGAATTCCACAGCAGACATGGCTTGGCCTGCACAGGCGTCTTAAGGTTTTAGAGTTCATTTCCAATACTTTAAAAATCAAGAGATTGCAGTAAGACTCGGAGCTTTCAACATTATTTTTTAAAAGGAAAGATGTGGCAATACTTGACCCACATGGCAACAGTAGCCTGAAGCCTGGCAGCTCCCAGGACAGACACCACGTTCATTCTCAGCTGACCACAGATGCCGCCACTCTCAGCAGTCAAGGTCAGTTAGTGCATCTGACCTGGTTCTGGGTTGTGCAAGCATTTTTCTTATGAAAAATGTTCAGAAGTGTAGGGAAGTCTGAGAGTAGCTAATAAGCACCTATGCTGTGAACATCCTTGTCCAGTTTCCTTGGACACATGTGCAAGTTGTGTCCCTGCAAGGGTGGCTACACAGTCATAGGTCTGCATACCTCGAGCCCTTCTCCAAAGGCTTGCCTAGCGTCCCCCTGTCACCAGCGCCGTAAGAGCTCTCATTGCTCCAGTCGTGAACACATTTAGTTTAGGCAGACGTTTTCGGAGAAGGCGATGGTGCCCACTCCAGCACTCTTGCCTGGCCAATCCCGTGGACGGAGGAGCCTGGTGGGCTGCAGTCCATGGGGTCGTGAAGAGTTGGACATGACTGAGAGACTTCACTTTGACTTTTCACTTTCATGCATTGGAGAAGGAAATGGCAACCCACTCCAGTGTTCTTGCCTGGAGAATCCCAGGGATGGGGGAGCCTGGGGGGCTGCCGTCTATGGGGTGCTAGGAGTCGGACACGACTGAAGCGACTTAGCAGCAGCAGCAGCAGCAGCAGCAGCAGCAGCAGACTTTGTAGTGTTGCCATCTGGTGGGGAGGAAATGGTGCCTCGTTTGATTTTTTTAAATTCCCCTGTGCTGTAGTGAGGTTGAGTGTTTTCATATGTTAAGAGGATATTTATATTTTTTCTGTGATTTATCCTCCTGTTCTTTGCCCATTATCCTGTTAGGCTACTTATCTTTTACCAATTGATTATGAGCTTCCTCATACACCTTGGATTATAGTTTCCCTTATTTGAGGCATCTCTCTTCACCTATGAGGTCTTTCAGTAGAAGCTTTCATCTTTAATTTAATTAAATTGGTTAATTTTTAATTTAGGAATTGTCCTTCTTTTGTCTTGTTTTACAATTTCTTCCTGACCTTACAACTGCAAATATATTTTCCTATGTATTTTTTCAGAACTTTTAAGGTTTGGCTTTTTTGTGCATATAAGAAGGCTTTAACTCATCCAGAGGATGAGATGGTTGGATGGCATCACTGACTCGATAGACATGAGTTTGAGTAAGCTCTGGGAGTTGGTGATGGACAGGGAGGCCTGGCAAGCTGCAGTCCATGGGGTCGCAAAGAGTGGGACATGACTGAGCGACTAAACTGAACTGAACTGAACCCATCCAGAATGCCTTTTTCTGTATAGTCTGAGTTGAGACAATGAATTAATTTCTTCCATATGATAACCTATTATTTCTGCATTATATCATGGCTAGTTCACCCCATTCCCACTGATTGATAAGGCTGTATTTATGGTAACCAAGATAATAAAACACACTATTCTTTCTGGCCATAGAAAATTACACTGGAAATAAGCAGCAAAAAGATAGTGACCTACTTTTTTCTATATTTTTAGAAATTAAAAAATATATAGTTCATGAGTTTGGGGGAAATGATATTGGAAATTATAAGATATTCAGAACTAACAATTTTTCTTTTTTCTCCCTATTTTTGGGAAGCTGTGGATTATATTTCTGTTCTTTTGATAGCTGCTCTTAAATGTGACCCCTGTACCTTAACTATAAGCATTTCAGTAAAGTCCAAAGTATTTAGAATCACCAGTCTCTTCCTAAACAAGACAGCATCCTTAGTGTATGTGACCCTCAAACAGCCTCTACATATTCCCGTTATTATCTGGACATTTTGCATTACTATACTGAAAACCTAAAAATGTTCTGGTGTAATGAAAAATTGTATTAATTAGATGAAACAGACAAAATTCCTAGAAATACAACTGTAACTGACTCAAGAATAAATAGATAACCTGAACACACCCATAACAAGTAAAGAGATTGAATTAATAATCAAAAACTTCCCACAGAAAAAAGCCCAGGATCAGATGGTTTTACTGGTGAATTTTACCAAACATCTAAGGAAGAATTTATATCAATTTTTAGTAGCCTCTTCCTAAAAGTAGAAAAGGAAGCACTTTGCAGTTCATTCTATGAGACCAGTATTACCCTGACGACAAAACCAGACAAAGATATCACAAGAAAAGAAACTACATGCCAATATCACTTATGAATATAGACCCAAAAATCTTCAACAACATATTAGTAAAGTGAATCCAGCAGTATGTAAAGGATTACATACCATGATCAAGTGGAAACTTATCTGAAAATCAAATAATGTAATATACCATACCAGTAGAATAAAAGACAAACCACATTATTGTCTCAATTAACACAAACACACACAAAGTATTTGACAAAATTCAATATTCTTTCATGATCAAAACTTTCAACAAACTATGAATAGAATAGAATTTTCTCAACCTCATGAAGGGCACCAAAAAAACCCCACAGATATTCACACTTAATAGCGAAAGACTAAATGCTTTTCCCTTAAGAGAGGAATAAGACAAGAATGTCTGTTTTCACCACTTATATTCAACATTGTACTGGTGGTTCTAGCCAGGGAAATTAGTCAAAAAAAAAAAAAAAGCTTCTAGATTAGAGAAGTAAAACTACATATATTTGCAGATGACACAATCTTCTATATAGAAGATTCTAAAGAATCCAGTAAAAAAGCTATATAATGTACATGCTAAAAACCAAAATTCAGCTCAGTTAATTCAAAGATCTAGTTGACTCTGTTTAACAGTTCTTGAATCGGGCAGCATCTCAGCTAGCAACTAGAAGAGTGCTCCAAGGAGTCATACTAAATGGAATGTATTTACTGGCAGGAAGAGGGCGGGGCAAGAAAGTATTAACAAGTAGAGATTGCTTCCCTGGTGGCTCAGAGGGTAAAGAGTCTGCCTGCAATGCAGGAGACATGGGTTCGATCCCTGGGTCAGGAAGATTCCCTGGAGAAGGGAATGGCAACCCACTCCAGTATTCTTGCCTGGAGAATTCTATGGACAGAGGAGCCTGGAAGTCTACAGTCCATGGGGTCACAAAGAGTTGGACACAACTGAGTGACTAACACACACAAAGACTGCTTTAGTCCAGGCCATCTTCTTTTGGGGGAAGGGGAGGGCTTTATCGTGTACATTACCTCACTGGTGTTGACCAGGAAATTTCAGGTTGACTCTTTTAAAGGTCATATTCCTGGAAGGGATTGAAACTGCAATTAAGTCTTGGTTTGCTGTCATGGTGGTGGGTGTGGCAAATGATACAAGCCATTTGGGGCTTGTTATTTTTAACAAACGAGTTAACCAAGGTTATAGAATGTAAGATTGATGGACAAAAATCAATTCTCTACCTATACCCTTGCAATGAATAGTCTGAAAAGGAAATGGAGAAAACAGTTCCATTTGCAGTAGCATCAAAAACAATAGAATACTTAGGAATGAATTTAACAAAAGAACTACAAGACTTAAACACTGAAAATGACAAAACGTTATTGAAAGAAGTTAATGAATATCTAAATGCATCCCAGTAGAAAGCCTGATATTGGTAAGAAGACTATACTCCACAAATTGATCTACTAACAAAGCATAATCCCTATCAAAATTCCAACTGTCTTTATTGCACAAATGAACAAGCTGATCCTAAAATTTATGTGAAATTGCACAGGGTTCTGAATAGTCAATACAATTTTAAAAAATAAAAACAAAGTTAGAGGACTTATGCCTCTCAGTTTAAAAAATTACTACAAAGCTAGAGTAATCAAGACAGTATGGTACTTGCATAAAGACAGACATATAGAACAATTAATATAAACGAGTATCTAGAAATAAACATTCTCTCATTTACTATCAGTTAATTTTCAACATGGGATACCAGAACAATCCAATGGAAAAAGAAGAGTCTTTTCTATAAACGGAACTGAGACTCTGAATGTCCACACCAAAAAAACAGAAGTTGGATCCTTAGATTATACCATAGACAACAGTGAACTCAGAATGGATCAATCAACTAAATGTAAGTGCTGAAGCTATAAAACAAGAAAACATTAGGCATAAATCCTCCTGACTCTAGATTAGGTGATGGTTTCTTAGATATGAAAGTAAAAACGCAAGTTATGAAGAAAAAACAAACTAGGACATTATAAAAATGTAAAACTTTTATTCTTCAAAGCCGTAAAGAAAATGAAAAGATAACCAATGGGGGAAAAGCATTTTCACAAATCATATGTCTGAGAAGATCATTTTAACTTTCCTGGTAGCTCAGTTGGTAAAGTATCCACCTGCAATGCAGGAGACATCAGTTCGATTCCTGGCTCAGGAAGATCCACTGGAGAAGGGATAAGCTACCCACTCCAGTATTACTGGGCTTCCCTTGTGGCTCAGCTGGTAAAGAGTTTGCCTGCAATGCAGGAAACCTGGGTTCAATCCCTGGGTTGGGAAGATCCCCTGGAGAAGGGAAAGGCTACTCACTCCAGTATTCTGGCCTGGAGAATTTCATGGACTGTATAGTCCATGGGGTCGCAAAGAGTCGGGCATGACTGAGCAACTTTCACTTCAATTCACTTCATTTTTACTAGAATATATCAAGGACTCTGGGCTTCCCAGGTGGCACAGTGGTAAAGAATCTGCCTGCCAATGCAGGAGACCCAAGAAAAATGAGTTCGATCCCTGGGTTGGGAAGCTCTGCTAGAGTAGGAAATGATAACCCACAGCAGTGTTCCTGCCTAGAAAATCCCATGGACAGAGGAGACTGGTGGCCTACAGTCCATGGGAGTTTCAAAAGAGCTGGACACGACTGAGTGACTGAAACAGCACACATCCACAACTCTTCCAACTCAATAATAAAAAACCAACTTAAAAATGGGTCAATTATCTGAGTAGACATTCTCAGAAGAAGATATGCAAATGGCCAATAAGCACATGAGAAGATGCTCAACATCATCAGTCATCAAGGAGTTCAAAAATCAAAGCCATAATAAAGTTCAATAAATGGTATTGGGAAGAATGGATATCAAAATATGAAAGAATGAAGTTGGACCTTTACCTTATGTTTAGTTGCTCAGTTGTGTCCGACTCTTTGTGACCCCATGGACAGCAGCACGCCCGGCTTCCCTGTCCACCACCAACTCATGGGCCTTATTCAAACTCATGTCCAATGAGTTGGTAATGCCATCCAACAATCTCATCCTCTGTCATCCCCTTCTCCTCCCATCTTCAGTCTTTCCCAGCATCAATGTCTTCCAGTGAGTCAGTTCTTCCCATCAGGTGGCCAAAGTATTGGAACTTCAGCTTCAGCATCAGTCCTTCCAATGAATATTCAGGACTGTTTTCCTTTAGGATTGACTGGTTTGATCTCCCTGCAGGCCAAGGGACTGTCAAGAGTCTTTTCCAACACTACAGATCAAAGGCATCAAATCATCGGCGCTCAGCCTTCCTTATGGTCCAACTCTCACATCCATACCATGACTACTGGAAAAACCATAGCTTTGACTATAAGCACCTTTATCAGCAAAGTAACGTTTCTTCTTTTTAATACGACATCTAGGTTTGTCATAGTTTTCTTCCAGGGAGTAAGCATCTTAATTTCATGGCTGCAGTCACCATCTGCAGTAATTTTGGAGCCCAAGAAAATAAAGTCTGTCACTGTTTCCATTGTTTCCCATCTATCCACCATGAAGTGATGGGACCAGATGCCATGATCGTCATTTTTTGAATGTTGAATTTTACAGCTTTTTTTACTCTCCTCTTTCACCTTCATCAAAAGGCTCTTCAGTTCCTCTTCGCTTTCTGCTATAAGAGTGGTGACATCTGCACGTCTGAGGTTACTGATATTTCTCCCAGCAATCTTTACCTTATACTATATACAAAAATAAACTCAAAATGGGTCAAAGACCTAAATATAAGAGTTAAAGCTAAAACTCTTGGAATAAAATATAGGAAAAAAGCTTCATACGTTGGATTTGGTAATGATTTCTTAGATATGACAGAAAGCATAGGCAACGGAAGGGAAAATAGACAAATCGGACATCATCAAATGTGAAAACTGAGCATCAAGAAACATCATCAACAAAGTGAAAAGGCAACCCAAAGAATGGGAGAAAATATTTGCAAGTCATATATTTAATAAAGAAGTAACATCCAGAATATCTAAAGAACTCCTATAACTAAACAACAAATGGTACCCAATTAAGAAATAGGCAAAGAAAATGTTCACTCATTTCTCCAAAGGAGATATACACATGGCTAGTAAGTACTTGAAAAAATGTTCATTATCACTAATCATTAGGGAAATGCCAATCAAACCACAATGAGGACCACTTTGTACCCTTGTAGATAGCTTATATATGTGTGTCTGTGTATATATATATATATATAAGGAAACAGTGGAAACAGTGTCAGACTTTATTTCTGGGGCTCCAAAATCACTGCAGATGGTGATTGAAGCCATGAAATTAAAAGACGCTTACTCCTTAGAAGGAAAGTTATGACCAACCTAGATAGCATATTTAGAAGCAGAGACATTACTTTTTAACAAAGGTCCATCTAGTCAAGGCTGTGGTTTTTCCAGTAGTCTTGTATGGATTTGAGAGTTGAACTATGAAGAAAGCTGAGCGCCGAAGAATTGATGCTTTTGAACTGTGGTGTTGGAGAAGACTCTTGAGAGTCCCTTGGACTGCAAGGAGATCCAACCAGTCCATTCTAAAGGAGATCAGCCCTGGGATTTCTTTGGAAGGAATAATGCTAAAGCTGAAACTCTGGGTGGACTCCAGGAGTTGGTGATGGACAGGGAGGTGGTGTGGTGCAATTCATGGGGTCGCAAAGAGTTGGACATGACTGAGCAACTGAACTGAACTGAACACTGTTGATTGAAATGTTAAATGGTGCAGCCACTGTGGGAAACAGTACAGCGATTCCTTAAAAACTTAAACACAGAATTACCATATGATCCAGCAATTCTACTTCTGGGTATATACCCGAAAGAATTTAAAAAACGAACTCAAACAGAAATTTGTACAACTATCTTCATAGCATCATTATTCACAATAGTCAAAGGGTGGAAGCAGCACAAGTGTTCCTTTCTGGAAAAACAGGCAAATGAAATGTGTTACACATGTACAATGGAATATAATTCACCCTTCAAAAGGAAGGAAGTTCTGACAGATGCTGTAACCTGGATGAACCTTGAGGACATTATACTTTGTGAACTAAGACGGTTACAAAACAACAAACATTGTGTGGCTCCACTTGTATGAGATACCTGAGCAGACAAAGCCATAGAGACAGGAAGGTTGATGGTGGTTGCCGGGAGCCGGGGGAGAGGGGAATAGAGGTTACTGTTTATTGAATCTAATTAATTCAGTTTGGGAAGATGAAAAATTTTGGAGATAATGATGAGGGTTGCACAACAATGTGAATGTATTTAATACTACTGAAATGTACACTGCAAAGTGTTAAAAGCAGTAAATTTTGTACATATTTTACCACAGTACATGAAAACACAATGGGATACCACTTCACACCCACTAAGATGGCTGTAATCAAAATGAGAGATAATAGCAAAAATTTATGGGAATGTAGCTTCCCTGGTGGCTCAGATGGTAAAAAAATCTTCCTGGAGTGCAGGAAACCTAGGTTTGATCCCCAAGTGGGGAAGATCCCCTGGAGAAGGAAATGGCAACCCACTCCAGTATTCTTGCCTGGAGAATCCCATGGACAGAGAAGCCCAGTGGGCTATGCAAAGAGTCAGACATGACTGAGCAACTAACACACACAAATGTTAGTGTGGAGAATTTAGATTTTCATATGCTACTAAGGAAATGCAAAATGGTGCAGCTGCTTTGGAAACAGTCTGGAATTTCTTAAATTGTTAAACATAGAGTTAGCATATGATCCAGCAGTTCTACTGCTTGGTATATAGTCCAAAGAAATGAGAACACATGTCCATACAAAAACTATCCACTGATCTTCACTGTAGCATTATTCGTAATAGCTGAAATGTGGAAATAACCCAAATGGCCCTCCATTGATAAACTGATAAATAAATATGGTATATCCATACAATCAAATATTATTCAATAATAAAAAGGAATGAAATACCGATAGGTACTATCACGTGGATGAGCCTTGGAAACATCATGCTCAGTGAAAGAATCCAGGCACAAAGAACCACATGTTATGTCTCCATTTATATGAAATGTCCAGAAGAGGCAAGTCTATAGAGACCAAAAGTAGGTTAGTGATTGCTTAGGGCTGAGAGGGGTGGGGGGGTGGGTGTGTATTGGAGATGACCGCTAAGAGTTGTAGACTTTCTTTGGAGGGTAATGAAAATGTGCTAAAATTGACTGTGGTGGTGATTTCACAACTCAGAATATTATTGTTCTCTTTGTGTGGATGAATTGTCGAGTATGTGAATTAGGTCTCAATGGAACTGTTAAAATCATGCTTCTGCTTGCTAATGTATGACCTTGGGCAAGCCACTTAAGCTCTCCGTGCCTTGATTTCCTCATCTGTAGAATGGCTGTCCGTAGGATTGTTCTGCTTCTTCTGCGTCGCTTCAGTTGTGTCCCACTCTGTGCGACCCCATAGATGGCAGCCCATGAGGCTCCCCTGTCCCTGGGATTCTCCAGGCACTTACAGGGATCAAATAATTCAAATCATGTTAAGTGCTCAGAACATTGCCTGGTACATAGGAAGCTCCCAAAATGGTTAGCTGGTACAATATCTAGAGAAACCACTCTTGGAACATGTTCCCTTAAGTTGTATTTTAGCAAAGCCTTCCTTCCCTGCCCCCTCCCTCCCTACCCCCTCCTTCCCTGCCCCCTCCATCCCCCCTTCCCTGCCCCCTCCCTCCCTTCCTTCCCTGCCCCTTCCTCCCTCCCTCTCTCTTCCTCCTTCCTTTCTCTTCCTTTCCTGGCACGTGAGAACTAACCACACTGACTCAAGAACCTTTTCAGGGAAGCATGGCAAGTTCTCAGACTGACCCAGCCTGGTTTTCAGGGAGGACTAATGTCCTCTAGCAGAAGCTCACATGCACAGGCCCGGGTATTCTCTCCCAATCATGCACTGCAGGCTCTCATTTCCTCCTGTAAAAAAACAAATATGTGGATAATATTCCTTTTCAAGGAAATATATACGAGAACCCATAATTCTCAAGTTTTAAATGGAGAAATGCTGCGTTGAAACTTCGTGTGCAGCTGTGAGGTGTCCCCCTCCATCCCTTGGGAGGACCTTGCAGCCCAGCCTGTTAAGTCCTGGTCGTGCTGCCCCATCCAGCCCCACTCCTCTCACGGACATCTGCTCAATAAAAGCAGCCACGTATCTTCAGAGACTTTAAATGGCACATGTTAAAGGCATGTTTTGATTGTTCTCATAACAGAGCTGCTGGCTGTAGCTGGCCCTGAGCTGTGAGAGCGACCCGGGCGGACGCGGCGTCTGCCGCTGCTGCGTCCTCCATGGTGTTTCTGGGATGAGGCCCAGAAGGTCCGGCTCCAGGCCAGCGGCCTCTGCCACGTCTGCTCAGCCCAGGCCGGCGGTGCACGTGGTGAGCACAGCCCGGGTGTCCTGGGAGAGCCATCATCCGCGGAAGGCAGAACACTGCTGGCCTGACCTCGGCCGGACACTCACGGTCCCGCATGCAGCAGCCCTGCCCCAGGGGGTGAGGGAGGAGATGTCCGTCTCTGGGGCTCTCCTGTGGGCATCCCCCTGGGGCCTTTTCCTGCTGTGAGGTCTGCATCCAGTCCTGCTTTATGGATGAGAGCCAGAGGCTCAGAGCGGGGAGAAAACGCACACCGAGTTACAGTTCTCAGCACTCAAGCAGGTTCTTCATATTCCTATCATCTGAATCATACAGATTTATTGAAAATTTTCTAGAAATTCAAATGAATTTGTTTTGGTTCCAAATGCCCACATAGACGAGCCATTCCAGAGGGCTTTGAGGAACAGCAGTTCCTCTGAATAAGACAGATGTCTAGACTGAGAATAATAGTTCTAGCAGTAATAACAGCTGATATTTATCAGGCCCACAGAGCGCCAGGCCTGGGCTGACCTCCTGGCAGAGGCTTGAGTACTGACTTATCCAAGGTCACACAGCTGGCAAGCTGGTGGAAGGAATACTCAAGGCCAGGCCCGTCTGGTCCCAGGATCCTGAATGCGACCTGCTGAGACTTTGAGAATGTCTGGCTCTAGCAAGTGGGCATTTTTCACCCTTGGGGCATGCTGATGGAATCGGTCAGGGGTTCCCTAACCAGAGCATGAGTGTGTAAATACAAAAAGGAAGTCCCTAGGTTGGGGCACAGAGGACTCACCCACTTACTAACTGATGGGCTTTGGACCAGTGTTGCTGTCTCTGTGAGTCGGTTCCTCCATCTGTGAAGCAAGCCCAGCAGGCCCTGAGCTGCCTTCCTCTGGGAATTCTGGTTGGTTGAAGGCAAGATGGCAGTGAAAAAGGCCTGGGCAGGGCTTCCCGGGTGGCTCCATGACAAAGAATCTGCCTGCAGTTCAGGAGACCCTGGTTCAATTCCTGGGTCAGGAAGATCCCCTAGAGAAGGGATAGGCTACCCAGTATTCTTGGACTTCCCTGGTGGCTCAGATGGTAAAGAATCCAGCTGCAGTGCAGGAGACCTGGATTCAATCCCTGGGTTGGGAAGATCCCCTGAAGAAGGGAAAGGCTACCCACTGCAGTATTCTGACCTGGAGAACTCTGGACTGTACAGTCCATGGGGTCGCAAAGAGTCGGTCGTGACTGAGCAACTAAGTACAACACATTCTTATCTGGAAAGTCCTGTGGACAGAGGAGCCTGGTGGGCTACACAGTCTTATCCTCACGAAGCTCTCCACACCAGGCCCCTGACTTCCCTCCCCAGCTGGCCTCCAGCTTCTCAGACACGACCTGGGTCTCCAACAGGTCATCTGCTCTGCCGTTTGGCCCAGATGACTTTCCACGAGGCACTGCCAGTGGGCAGGGTGGCCCACAGGTCCAGACAGGTGGCTCCGTGAGCCACTGCTCGCAGCCCTCGGCTGTTCTCAGCATCCCCTTCTCATGCAGGTGTCCCCTCTCACATCCTCACTCATCTTCTCGCCCGCATACAGCTTGCTTGACCAGAGGCTCCCAAGGCATGGGACATCTTGCTGACCTCTAGGTCTAGTTTCCAAAGGTGGAGTGTCACCCCAGCATTGAGGGTTTGTGGGTCCCACTCTGTAGGCATCAAACCAAATCTGCTAAGAGTGCCAGCATCTCCTCTTCACCCTCATCCATTCTGCACTTACAACGCTGGTGACTGGTCTCCCCAGTCCTCCCCCCAATCAGCTTCACTGCCTCCTGGCTAAATCCGGGGATGCTCTTTAGCCTCATCCAGCCCAGCCCTTCTTGGTGCCTCTTGCACTGTCCACTTGCCCTCACTGGCCTTGCTCATCACCTCTTCTCCCTCTCCTCAGAACCTTCCATGACTGAGTCCAACCCCAGGTGCTTGCACTCCCCAAGCCCTGCCCCCTGTCCTCCAGTGTAAGCTCCCTGGATGAGTCGTTAGTCGTTCTTACCCTTGCTGTATACCAGGACTTTATTGCCTTAGACTTCCAACCCTGTGTCTCCCATCAGATGGCACCCTTGACCTCCAGAACCACACCTGCAGACCCTTCCCAGCACCACTGAGTGGTCTAGCGGCCACCTAAAAGTAATAACCCTCTTGTGCCCCCAGGCCAACTCCCCTCCCTGTGTTCCTCCCTCACAGTGGAGGCACCAGCAGCATCCTCTGGACCAGTCAGAATCCTGAGCTTGACTCTTGCCTCCTTTCTCTCCATGACCCCATGTACCCACAGCCCTATCAACTCCACCCTTTCATAGGCTTGTACCAGCATGCCTGTTTCCCATTTCTCTGCTGCCTTGGTGAAACCCATCATCTTGCCCCAGGGTACACGATCACCTGAGACCCCCAAGGCAGCTTTCCTCCTGCCCACCCTGAAGTATCCTTTAGGATTGGTCATCCCAAACTCACAGTTGCTCCTCAACGTTTCATGGGTAGGTGCTCGCTCTCAGAGCCCTGAGCCCTGTTTCTTTGCTTGACCAACTTCATTTTGACCTTCACGACCCAGCTCAAGCTTCATTTCGTCCACTGTACTTATCAGATAGTGATGACATTGCCTGTTTTTATGTTTCCCTCTCCCCCAAGGACCACATGCTTGACTGAGCTTTGTGAAGGTGGGGACGCTGAGCTGAGTGCCTGGGCCCTTGGTTCAGGGATTGGCATGAAGTTGATACCCACGTGTCTGGAGGACAGAGGGGATGAGGTTGGACAAAGTAGCCATCCCAGTAGCCAAAATCTCTTTAACCTCCCTGCAGCTTCCTGGAGCTTCTCGGCTGTTTCACATCCTTCTTTTTATGCTGTGGTATTTTACCTGTAGGATATTTGATTCTGTGTTTGGAATTTGCATGTCTCTACAACAGATGCTCAGGCAAACACATACAGGCACTTTACCTCCATTAATTTAGCTATTGTAAAGAACTTTCCTGGCTCAGAGACAGGTACAGACTAGGTGCTCAGTCAATGCCAGATCCTTACTACTGACCCATTTTGGAGATGGATAAAACTGACCCCACAGACAAACCACTTGCTATCTTATACACTTGTTATGTTGAAATACAACAGCTCACACTTTTTCACAGTTTGAAGTTGCTGAAAATGAATGACCCACAAATGTGTTCTTTTTGGTTATCTATGTTGGAGATTCACTTTATATTCAACCTAGAATAACTGTGTTAGTAGAATATGATCCTGAAGATGCCATTGTTTCTTTGTGAGACAGTCACATTTCAGCAGATTGCATGAGATCTTTGCCTAGTTTAAGTCTTAAATCAAGACTTGAATAGAAACTGAATTTTGAATAGAAGATAAATTTCTCAGAACTGTTAATGTGATGTATTCTTAATGACCATCAAAGATGTCTACATCCTAATCCCTGGAACTCATGAAAATGTTAGGTTACATGTCAAAGGAAAGTTAGGGCTGCAGGTGGAATTAGGTTCTCCCCCAAATAAAGTTACCAGAACCTGGGAGACAGGCATGGAACAGACTCTTCAGAATCCTCAGAAGGAAACCACCCTGCCATCACTTTAATTGTTTTACTTCCAGCCGCCAGAGCTGTAAGAATAAATTCTTGTTGTTTTAAGCCTTTCTTTGGGATTGGAATGAAAACTGAACTTTTCCAGTCCTGTGGCCACTGCTGAGTTTTCCAAATTTGCTGGCATATTGAGTGCAGCACTTTCACAGCATCATCTTTTAGGATTTGAAATAGCTCAGCTGGAATCACCTCCACTAGCTTTGTTCACAGTGATGCTTCCTAAGGCCCACTTGACTTTGCATTCCAGGATGTCTGGCTCTAGGTGAATGATCACACCATCATGGTTATCTCGGTCATGAAGATCTTTTTTGTACAGTTCTTCTGTGTATTCTTGCCACCTCTTCTTAATATCTTCTGCTTCTGTTAGGTCCATACCGTTTCTGTCCTTTATCGAGCCCATCTTTGCATGAAATGTTCCCTTGGTATCTCTAATTTTCTTGAAGAAGATCTCTAGTCTTGCCCTTTCTATAGCTTTCCTCTATTCCTTTGCGTTGATGACTTAGGAAGGCTCTCTTATCTCTCTGTGCCTCTCTTTAGAACTCTACATTCAGATGGGTATATCTTTCCTTTTCTCCTTTGCCTTTCACTTCTCTTCTTTTCTCAGCTATTTGTAAGGCCTCTTCAGACAACCATTTTGCCTTTTTGCATTTCTTTCTCTTGGGAATAGTCTTGGTCACTGCTTCCTGTACAATGTCATGAACCTCAATTCATAGTTTTTGAGGCACTCTGTCTATCAAATCTAATCCATTGACTTTATTTTTGTCACTTCCACTGTATAATTATAAGGGATTTGATTTAGGTCATACCTGAATATTCTAGTGGTTTTCCCTAATTTCTTCAATTTAAGTCTGAATTTCATGATCTGAGCCACAGTCAGCTCCCCATCCTGTTTTTGCTTGACTGTATAGAGCATCTCCATTTTGGCTACAAAGAATAGAATCAATCTGATTTCGGTATTGACCATCTGGTGATGTCCATGTGTAGAGTCTTCTCTTGTGTTGTTGGAAGAGGGTGTTTACTATGACCAGTGCATTCTTTTGGCAAAACTCTATTAGCCTTTGCCCTGCTTCATTTTGTACTCCAAGGCCAAACTTGCCTGTTACTCCAGGTATCTCTTGACTTCCTAGTTTTGCATTCCAGTCCCCTATGATGAAAAAGACATCTTTTTTTGGCGTTAGTTCTAGAAGGTCTTGTAGGTTTGTTTAACCATTCAACTTCAGCTTCTTTGGCATTAGTGGATTGGAGCATAGACTTGGATTACTGTGATATTGAATGGTCTGCCTTAGAAATGAACAGAGATCATTCTGTCATTTTTGAGATTGCATCCAAGTACTGCATTTTGGCCTCTTTTGTTGACTATGAGGCTTACTCCATCTTTTTCAAAGGGATTCTTGCCCACAGTAGATATAATGGTCATCTGAGTTAAATTCACCCATTCCAGTCCATTTTTGTTCACTGATTCCTAAAATGTCGATGTTCACTCTTGCCATCTCCTGTTTGGTCACTTCCAATTTACCTTGATTCATGGACTTAACATTCCAGGTTCCTATGCAGTAGTGTTCTTTGCAGCATTGGACTTTACTTCCATCACCAGTCACATCCATAACTGGATGTTGTTTTCACTTTGGCTCCATCTCTCCATTCTTTCTGGAGTTATTTCTCCACTGATCTCCAGTAGCATATTGGGCACATACCCACCTGGGGTGTTCATCTTTCAGTGTCCTATCTTTTTGCCTTTTCATTCTGTTCATGGGATTCTCAAAGCAAGAATACTGAGGTGGTTCCATTCCCTTCTCCAGCGAACCATGTTTTTGTCAGAACTCTCCACTTTGTTCCATCTGTCTTGGGTGGCCCTACATGGCACGGCTCATAGTTTCCTTGAGTTAGGCAAGGCTGTGGTCCATGTGGTCATTTTGGTTAGTTTTCTGTGCTTATGATTTTCATTCTGTCTGCAGTGACCACAAGACTGGAAAAGGTCAGTTTTCATTCCAATCCTAAAGAAAGACAATGTCAAAGAATGTTCAAACTACTGCACAATTGCAGTCATCTCACACACTAGCAAAGAAATGCTCAAAATTCTCCAAGCAAGGCTTCAACAGTACGTGAACTAAGAACTTCCAGATATTCAAGCTGGATTTAGAAAAGGCAGAGGAACCAGAGATCAAATTTCCAACATTCATTGGGTCATAGAAAAAGCAAGAGAGTTTCAGAAAAACATCTACTTCTGCTGTATTGACTATGCCAAAGTCTTTGACTGTATGGACCACAACAAACTGGAAGAGTTTGGGAATGCCAAACTTAAAGAGATGGGAATGCCAGACCACCATACCTGCCTCCTGCGAAATCTGTATGCAGGTCAAGAAGCAACAGTTAGAACTGGACATGGAACAACAGACTGGTTCCAAATTGGGAAAGGAGTACATCAAGGCTGTATATTGTCACCCTGTTTGTTTAACTTATATGCAGAATATATCATGAGAAATGCCAGGCTAGATGAAGCACAAGCTGGAATCAAGATTGCCACCAGGAGAAAAATCAATAACCTCAGATAGGCAGATGACACCACCGTTATGGCAGAAAGCAAAGAGGAACTAAAGAGCCTCTTGATGAAAGTGAAAGGGGAGAGTGAAAAGCTGGCTTAAAGCTCAACATTCAGAAAACAAAGATGGCATCTGAGCTCATCACTTCATGGCAAATAGATGGGAAAACAATGGAAACAGTGAGAGACTTTATTTGGGCGGGCAATGGCACCCCACTCCAGTACTCTTGCCTGGAAAATCCCATGGACAGAAGAGCCTGGTAGGCTACAGTCCATGGGGTCGCTAAGAGTCGGACACGACTGAGCAACTTCACTTTGACTTTTCACTTTCATGCATTGGAGAAGGAAATGGCAACCCACTCCAGTGTTCTTGCCTGGAGAATCCCAGGGATGGGGCAGCCTGGTGGGCTGACGTTTATGGGGTCGCACAGAGTCGGACACGACTGAAGTGACTTAACAGCAGTAGCAGCAGCAAAATCATCACAGATGGTGACTGCAGCCATGCTTGATCCTTGGAAGAAAAGCTATGACAAACCTAGACAGCATATTAAAAAACAGAGACATTACTTTGGTGACAAAGATCCGTCTAGTCAAAACTATGGTTTTTCCAGCAGTCATGTATGGATGTGAGAGTTGAACTATAAAGAAAGCTGAGCACCAAAGAATTGATTCTTTTGAACTGTGGTGTTGGAGAAGACTCTTCAGAGTCCCTTGGACTGCAAGGAGATCCAACCAGTCAATCCTAAAGGAAATCAATCCTGAATATTCATTGGAAGGACTGATGCTGAAGCTGAGGTTCCCATACTTTGGCCACCTGATGATAAGAACTGACTCATTGGAAAAGACCCTGGTGGTGGGAAAGATAAAAGGCAGGAGGAGAAGGGGAGGACAGAGGGAAAGATGGTTGGATGGCATCACCGACTCGATGGACATGAGTTTGAGCAAGCTCCCGGAGTCTGTGATGGACAGGGAGGCCTGGCGTGCTGCAGTCCATGGGGTCGCAAAGAGTCAGACACCACTGAGTGACTGAACTGAACTGTTTTAAGCCACCCAGCTTGTGTTACTTCTTCGCAGCAGCTCTAGCAAATTAATACAGGTTTGTAGTCAGCTGGTTTTTCCTGAATTATCTGAGTGGGTCCAGTGTAATCGTAAGGGTCCTAAAACAGAAGAGGGATGCAGAAGAGAAGGTTGGAGTGATATAGTGCGAGAAGAGTTCTACCTGATTTGCTGGCTTTGAAGACAGAAGAAGGTGCCACCAGCCAAGGACTCAGGGCAGCATGTAGAAGCTGGGAAAGGCAAGGAAGCAGAGTCTTCCTTGAGTCTCCAGAAGGAACCAGCCATGCAGCACCTTGATTTTAGCCCCTTGAGATCCACATCAGTTTTTCTACCTCCAGAAGTGCAAGATAATCAGTCTGTATTTTGGGATGCCCTTAAGTTTATAGCAGTTTGCGACAGCAGTAAAACAAAATAAAACAAAACAAAAAACAGGATGTCAGGTAGTATCAGAGCTGTCCAAAATCTAGTAGTACCCCCTCGTCCATGGGCCATACACCCCAAGCCCCTCAGTAGATGCCCGAAACCCAGGATAGTACTGAACCCTGCATGTATTTACATACTATGTATTTCCTGTACTAAGCGGCAGGGAGCTTATACAGTGTGGATAAGCTAGGCAAAGGAATGGTTCACATCCCAGGTGGGACTGATTGGGATGGTGGGAGATTTCATCCCACTGCTCAGAACAGCACACAGTTTAAACTTATGAATTGTTTATTTCTGGAATTTTCCACTTAATGTCTTCAGATTGCAGTTGACTGCTAGTAAACTGGGGAAAGTGAAACCACAGATAAAGGCAGAAAACTACCTGATTAGAATGATTGAACTTGGCAGTCGTACAAAGGAGATGTGTCTGTGTTGGTTGGACAGGAGAGGCTGACCTGACCCTGTGGGAATGGGGGAGGGACCTGAATTATGGAGGTAGTATGGTAGCTTCATCAAGAATTACAGTTTTATTGCTTTTAAGAAGAACTACTAACTCAAACTCGGCTAATGAATGTTGCTGTTAAGATTTTTAGAGGATATGAGTGAAAAAAGCTCAGGTCTACATTGTAATTGTAGTACATATTGTTGTGTGGAATTGTTAGCCCTTCTCAAGTTAATAAACTTGAAGTTGATGGGACTTGACTGTGATGTCCAGGCATGTGATATCATCTCCTGTCCCACATGGGCCTCGTGCAGCCGAGGCCCTTCAGCAGAAGTGGTTTCTTTCTGTCACCGAAAGCAAAGTCTTAGGGAGGCCACTTTTCATCCCCATTCCTCACCAAGGTATTTCTTAAGTTCAGGAGCAAGAAGGTCCAGCTGAAAAATAGTTCCAATAACCCTTAGCAGGTGTGCCCATGACACAGAGCCCTTCTGTCGGTGGCTCAGCACATGTTTCAGGCAGGGATGGATCTGAGGATTCTTCTGGAAAGAGGACAAGGGGTACATGAGCTCTTTTCCATCCTGTCATCCTTTTGAAAAGTACCAGCTTCGGGTGGCTCAGATGGTAAAGATTCTGATCAAGCACTGACCTGGGTTCAATCCCTGGGTGGGAAGATCCCCTGGAGGAGGGCATGGCAACCCACTCCAGTATTCTTGCCTGGAGAATCCCCATGGACAGAGGAGTCTGGTAGGAGTCCGTGGGGTCACAAGAGTTGGACATGACTGAGCGACTAGGCATAGCACACAACAGACACCAGAGGTAAAGGAGAGAAAGACCTGAGGGGCTGGCAGTCCCTCCCAGCTCTACAGGAATCTGACCCCCACAGACCTGACTTTTGTAGCCAGTGGTGGGCTCTGACTGCTGAGCCCTGCTGGCAGTTCCCTGTCTCCTGGATGTGACCTTTGTGTGAACAGAGTTGGTACCCACATTCCCTAGAGCACATGCTCTGATTATGTGCCCAGAAGTGGAGAAGCTGGCACCCATGGCTGTGGCATGCATGCTGAGGGCAATGATCGCCCCGTGAGTATGACAGGGCAGTGTTTGTGTATCCCATGAGTATCCCACGGTGTGGATGTGTTGTGCTTCCCTGGACTCAGCCCTGGGAAGCACAGCAAATACAAAAGGCAGCAGCAGGATTCTAAGCCATTTCACAGGTCAGCACAACAACCTGACCTCAACCTAAAACCTAGGTCTCCACCTAAAACCTAACATTTATATTTGCAAAGTTAATTGCAAAAGGTCAGGACGAAGGAGATTTGGCTGTGTACCGGGGTCCAGTCCCAGTTGGATCCAGGGTATCCGAAGCGTGGACGGTGAGGCGAGAGAGAGATATAGATATAGAGAGAGATAAAGAAAGAATGTTGCAGTTAAGAAAATAGAGGAGAGAAAGAGGCTGATATTCCTTGGTTTACGCAGAAAGCCAATAAAGCCTCAGACAAGAGACTTGCTCTGTTCACGTAGGCCACAGGCACCCTCTTGAATAGTGGAAGGTGCCCTGCCTTGGGCTCCTCTCACGTGGATCTTAGAAGCCCGGGCAGGAAAGTGAACTCAGAGGGGCCCTATGCCCCAGGGAGTCAACCTGAAAATAAAGAGAAAGACACAGTGAGACCAAGCTTCAGTGAGCAAGGCTCCAAAACTTTATTTTCCAGGGGAGCTTATATACCTTGAGCTGTACATAGAGAATAATGGAAGATGCAGTCATGCAGGGTCAGCAGTCCTGACCCTTATCAAGACCAGGCTTTCTTTCTGCATACCTTTCCATATGCAAAAGTTTAACGTGATTTACATCATCTTCTGGCCAGGAGGCCTGCTAACATTTTATGACCCTTCTTTCTGATAAAGGTTAGTTAACCAGAAAACTTATTTTCTCTAAAGGTGATTCTTCTAAAGTCTAGCACCACTCCCTGAAAGCACTAGATAAAGTTGCATTCCTATAGGGCAAAGATGCAGTGGGCTGTAACAAGGAAGGAATTTATTAACTCAAGGTTTAATGTTGTAAATATCAAGGCTACTTACTTATATTTCTATATATCAACTATATTAATTAATGCACTCCCAGGTACACAATGAAAGATATGAAAACTTGGTGGCAAGTATTGGCTCAACAATGAAACCCTTAACCAGTTCTATTCTAATAATTTTTAACTCCTCGAAAGGCTCTACATTCCTAGGGTGTTTTAAGCTCCCCATTCCTCTTGTGGTTGGGAGGCTGTAAACAATCACATGCGTAGTTGTAAGTGTCTGGATAAACCTATCAGGCAAGTTAGAAAGCTATCAGAGGGGTTTGAATTGAAACACTCTTATCATGCCCAGGAGACTTATTAACTAGAGTTCCAAGTTGATTTCCTTCAGAGAAAGGTGGTCAGGGACAGCCCCCATTAATATCAGAAGAGTTTGGCGAAAAGCATAAGATAGTAAGATGGACACATTCTGGTTTTGGGGTAGATGCTTGAGCAGGTCCAGGGGATCCCTTGAGTCCTGATCCACTTTGCCCATCAGGTCTCTCCACATGACCTTGTCACGGGTAGGATCTCCCGTGCTGGCTCCCGGAAGCTGAGAGTCAGTTCTTGAGAGAAAAATGTAATAGGTGCTAGCAGAGGTTAGTGTGGTTGCTTTAAGAAAGAAAGGAAATGGTGCAGAGTTGGGGAGCATTCATGAAAGCAAGTCCCCACTTAAAGAGAAAACCAGCACATTCTCTCGCCGCTTTCAGGCCACATCTGGGCTGTTCTATCCATGACATATCAATCATTTTAAGAATAGCAGTGACTGATTTGAGATTTACAACAGATT